>NW_027526335.1:90113555-90345382 GCF_048455015.1 Haemaphysalis longicornis
GGGTATGCGGCCTAACGTTTTCTCAGTAACAACAAACCACAGACTTACGCCTCACGGCATTAGTAAGAAATTGAAAAAAAAAAAACACTGTACGAATATCCCACAGCAAATGCGAAGTAGATTATAAGAGGTTGACGATAACGATAGATACACCATGACCTAAGTACTACTTCCGTCGTCGCGAATTTGGACTCAGAGCCAGCCATACATGACATCTTATATTACATCAAAGCAAGTCACTATTGATTTATTAGCGTGTTTTGCTAAGAGAACGACTTGAGAAAGTGGTGCTCAAGGGGTATTACAGGTCGCGAAAACGAAGGCTGTGGCCGAACTGAAGAATATGAGCGCAGCACTGGACCGATCATTTTTATTGGCGACGGTTAAGGGGTTTTTTTTATCGTCAGGGAGAACGCACTTTTTTAAAAGACAAAGTGCTATCCTTAGAGGGGTCATAAATAACTGCCGCGAATTGTCGGATAACGGCGCGATCATGAATAACTGCCGCCTCAGGTCGAAGCAGAGCCACGTGGCAGAAGGAGTGGGCTGTTAAGAAGGTAACCGAGATGAATGCTGCCCCCGCCCTACTTCCCGGTCGCCCTGCTTTAATTACCGGTGTGCCAGAACGGCTGGGTAAAACCCGATGGTGAATCCGAGCGTATGTCCGCAATCCCATCATATAACACAGAGTGACTGCGCCCACTCGTTTCCGGAGGAACGCGTATGGAAAGAGGGCGTGTGGATGACTTTCCATTCCAAAAGCGTTCCGAGAGTTAACCGAGGCTCTCGGGCATCCAGATGGCTCTGAGGCAAACACGCACTCAGTTGCCAGTTTAAATCGGAGATTTATTCCGCTGCGGACACGATGGTCAACTGCACCGGGTGTCCAGAAACATTCATTACCGCTGCAACCAGGAGCGTATCCGCAATAACCGCGTCAATGTTTAATGTAGCCCGCATGTACACCTCTAATGCGGACCAAGGTAAACGGGTGAAGATAAATTGTGAGCTGACCGGTTAAGCAGAATCTTTAAAATTTGCCTGGTTCTGCGGTACAAAATTGACACCTTCAGCCTCAGATCAAATTGTAACATATATATATATATATATATATATACATATATATATATATATATATATATATATATATATATATATATATATATATATATATATATATATATATATATATATATATCAGGGTGTCGAACCGGAACCGAACCGAACTGAAAACCGGAATTGAACCGGTATTTTTGCCGGAACTGAACCTGAACCCGAACCGTTATTTTTTGAGCACGCTGAACCCGAACCGGAACTGAACCGAAAAAAGAAATAACGGTTACCGGTTCATGCCGAAACGGTTCGACCCTCCGTTGTGGATATTGCACAGTCAATGCAATTCAGGCCTTTTTTGCTTTCACGTACCGTCAACTTCGTACCCGCTCGCGTACTTTCCCGTCCAGACAATTGAACACTATCCCGCTCTATGCAATAACAGGGGAAATGAATGAGCACCAATGTAGCAATGGTATGTTGCTGCTGGAAGCGCGAGCGTAGTCCAAGCTGACCAAACGAAATGTCATTCTCGGCAGCTTGCAGGGGATATAAAACGACTTTGCCCTTCTCTAGCTGCGACTTTATTGGAGCAATCAGGCTGCAGGAGTGCTCCACTGCACAACAGCGAAAGCCCACACCCGATGTGTGCAAACGTGTTGCATTTCATAATTTGTTTAAAAGGTGCGACACCTGCAAATTGTTAAAACTTGACAAGTGTAACCGCAGGAGCTGCTCAGTGGCTAAGCCGTTTGCTGCTGACCACAAGTGGCTTCGACCTCCCTTCCCCACGACATGTTTTCCTGAAGTAGATGGAAATCGAGACCGTCGGTGTATCGAGATTTTATCCACGTTTAATATCTCCAGGTGGTTAAAATAAGTCTGCCGGCCTGCAACATAAGCTGCGCCTCGAAGCAGAGATAGATCACGGGGCATCAAATACACCAGTTTTTTAAAAATGTGTTTACATGGAAAACAACAAAAAAGAAAAGGCGAATCACGTTGTCTTAAAATACTACGCAAAAAGTAAGTAAAACCGAATACGTAAAGAAAAAGCACTACAACGTGGATATTGCTCTATACTTTTCGTTGCCCTGCCTTTCACAACCAAACGTGTCATCATTGCGAAGGAAGTGAGTTCCGTGGTCAGTTTTTGAGGACAGTACAGTGGACAAGTTCCGTTTTTTACAGATACAAATAAAAACAGATATGTCAGGCAAAACTGTTAAGGCACGCACTTAATCCCTTGGCAAGAAACTGCAGCCCTCGACCTTGTCTTGGAAGCAGAAACAGTAATAAAGCAGATGACACGTGCAGAAAGGCAGGCCGGTACCTCACACTGTCCCATTCAGCCAGCGATCATCTTTTCGCTTGTTCTGCAGTTTTGCCTCTTTCAGATCTGCTTTTTTTCAAAGGTGCACTTGTACTGACTGCCCAACTCGCTACATTACTTCTACTGCGACTCGTTCCGGAGGGGAGTACTGCTGTGGACGAATTAAAGAGCGTCTACCCAAAAAAGTCCCATCTCATGCTCCGCGCGTCAAATTTCTCTTCCATTTTGTAACAGCATAATCTGTTTTAAGATTCCGACATGTAGCACACGGAACAATGGCCGGGGGTCAGGCGGTACGATGACATACTGATTGTAATGCGCACATCCGGTATAGCTATCGCAAAAGGAATTGCATTGGTCAGAGCAATAATCCAGTGACTGAGCGTTAACTAAAGCATACTTGTAACAAAAGTGTGGCTAACGCATTCGATAAGGTGTCAGCTAACAAATTATTCAGCGTGACCAAATATTCTAATTTATTGGTAGTATTTATGTGCCTGTTGTAGGATTTTTCTGTTTTGTTACAAATATTAAAAAATGTGCGTCGTTGCTTAAGCACTGGTATTTGAACGCACCAGTACGCAAACCTAAATTTAAGGCTTCAATGTTAGCGTGATGGGCGATTACATAGCGACGATTGCGATTTCAACAAAAAAGGAAACAGAAAATATATCGCACCGTCATATCTCTTGGCGGTGGCTTTATGAATAGTCGCTAGGACAACGTAAAGTCCGGGCGAGAAAGTAGGTGGTAAATCGTGGCCACTTCATCTGTTTTTATAATATCTCGTAATTGTATAAAGCTTTCTTTGCAATTGCGCCACTGCCCTTGGGGAACAGCAGCATTTTGAATTTGTTTGTATTTTGATTTGACTGTCGTTTTAATCTACGAAATGTTTTTTTCTAATTTCAGTGATAATTCAACTCATCGAACCGGTTCGCGAACCGGTTCAAGCTCCCGAACCGGTTCGCAAACCGGTTCGGTACGTGATTTTGTCGAACCGGAACAAAATGATTTCACCTGAACCAGAACCGTAACCGAACCGGTATATTTTTCGGTTCGACACACTGATATATATATATATATATATATATATATATATATATATATATATATATATATATATATATATATATATATATATATATATATATATATATATATATACAAGTGCGCAGTAAGTTTACTGCGCTTCAGATATGCGAATAGAAAGTTACTTACATGCAAGAACGTAATCAAATGTCTAATTTTGTTAGAAACCGCGTCGAAAGGAACAATACGTAGACCTCTAATTAATGCTGATTTAATATGACAGTTCATTTTAAATACCTTACAGGCCCCTTTGCATGGCATTTAGTAAGGGGGTCACAAAAGTGAAGCTCTGCGGATCATACAGCCCAAATTTGCGAGTAACAAAACACAGCAGAGCAAGTAATGACTCTGATGTTCGCAATCCAAGTTTAGGTCAGAAGACGATAACAATAAAAAACTAAAAGCCAACAGCGTAGTCCCACACGAAATCTACCCACAAGAATTACAAAGTATACCGAACACAATCAGGGTTGTAGATAAAGGAAACAACCAAAGGTAGCCAAGTATGTGGACGCGACGCACGAATAAGTTGCGATGGTTAGAGATGCCCATCAGGGAAACGCACAGGAAATAACACGGAGCTTAATCACGCGAGTAAAAAACATTTAGGCTATAAAAAATATATTTGGACACAAATTGCTACAAAATAAAGTAAAAGAGAAAGCACAAATAAATAAATAGTAATGAGACAACAAGAAAAGTTTTCTTGTTGTTGTTGTTGAAGGACTGAACCAACTTTTCGTTAAGTACAACACATAAGTACCCTCAAGCGCTTCCGTGGAACGGCTCTTCAACATTGCCAACGAAGTGTTGACGACGAAAAAACTGCTTTGTGTGCCTGACTCCAACATCGAGATGCAACTCTTGCTGAGTTCAAACAAAGGACTCTACATAGTTGCGAATATGCATTGGGTTTCTCACTCATTGTTTTCATATTTTTTCTCGTTCATTCTACATTTTCTTCTCTTTTGCCATATCCTGTAACTTTGTTATGTACTTAACTTTTTTCTGCTCGAAGAACCGAAGAATCTGTCGTTTCAGTTTCACTCGGTTGGAAGGGTTTGCTGCCCAAAGGAAAAGAAATCCTCGCGCGCGCACGAGGTGGCAAAATCTGCGCTGAAAGGCTCGTTCACCCCAGGGAGCACTGTTTTTATTAAAGACGATAGTCTTTCTTGGGCTACTTAAACCCAGAAATTTTGGTCTGTCTGTATGTCTGTCTGTCTGTCTGTCCATCTGTCTGTCTGTGACTCGATTCAGCCACCCGGCCAAAGTAAAATTGATATTGCGCAATAGTCTTATATACTCACAGCCACATGTAAGCGTCTAAGCCCGGTTTATATGTTCATACTTGTCAACTTTGTTGAACAAGAACAAGACATTACTCAAATATAAGACAGTAAATTAGTACACAAGGGATATTTGCAGTGTTCCTTTTAAAAAAAATTCATGGATGCTTGGTTTTTCGATAAAAAATGATATTCTACATCTACTGCAGAAAACCGCCGCCTCCTGGTGGCTTATGAAAAATAACGCGGCAACAGCAACGAAAGGTTCCACTAGCTAGGTTCCACGTTCTGCTTGGAACGCACGTGGAGCACGGCCACGCGGCTCTATAAACCTTCTAGTCGGCCGCCTCCATTCACGCGCGTCTCCGCCGTACTGCAGCGCTGGCATCGAGGAACCCGGCCTGTAGCAGTGGGACGCGGTAAATTCAAATCGCCTTGCGCAAACCTTTAGTGTGTTTACCTTGGAATGAGCGCGACGGTACAGGAACAGCATGAGAGGTGAGCGGGTAAGCAAAGGGGGGCATTTCCTTTGCAAATGTCTACAAAGACTATCGTCTTTTGACGACATTTGCAACGAAAGGAACAGATACGCGGACAATTTTTTCGTTGGTTGCCTTGTCTCGCATAGAACAGTCTGGGATCTATGATAGCTTAAACGTTGGTATTAGGCAGCTGGCGACAACGAGCTCGCGCTTTCCTTGTAGCGATACAAACCAGCAATTCCGAACAATTTCGGGTGACCCCGTGACCCTTCCAATGACCTCACAGCGAGGGCAACTCCCTCAACAACAACGCAGCGGCGGCTAGCGCGCACTAATGCGGTAATTACCCCTGACAATATACGGTGGTTTCACAAGGTACCTGCAGCGCTGCTCGGACTTAGAAACCTTCTATCGGCCACACGCGCATCCCCGCCTGCCCAGACAAACGAAGAAAGGTGAAAAGCATACTCTCGGCTGCGCTATTCACCCGTCGAACGTCGCGTAAGCTCAACCGGCATGAAAGCAAGAACAAGCTGCGGCCCACTGCGTGGTTATTCCTCTGCCTTTGGCATTCGAGGAAGCAAGTTCCCCTGAAGGGCGGGCCAATTGGCCAGCTTATAGGAAGAGAAACGCAGAAGCGACTTGTGGATTTTTGTACTCGAGCCTTGACATCAAAAACAGCCCATTCCTAGCGGTGTAACGTTTTCAGAAGGAACGCCGTTCCTGTCGTTCCTTCAGAAACCTAATGAGTTACCGTTACTGTTCCACCGACCCGTGAAGGAACGGTGGCGTTCCTCCGTTCCTCCAAAAAGGAACTAGTTCCAGGAACGCCGTTCCTTGGAACGCCGTTCTGTACAACACTGCGCCACAGTCACTAGTAGCAGAGGTCCGGGCCATCTAACATCGTCCTCTGCCGCAGCGCCGCTCAGCGGTTAGAGGCAGCACACTATAGTTTCGGTGGCCCCCTCCTCTTCAATTTTTCTTTTTTGCTGAAGTAACTTGACCAGCGAACAGCGAAGTTTTCGGTTAGCTCATCCTCGGGAATAACAGCGATCGGTTAACCCCTGACGCTGCATTTTGGTTGCATTCTGCAACCTGTTGCCCCAAAACTGTAGATGAGATGATGGGAACGTGACAAGAAAGGGCGAAGGAAAAGTAGATGACTACTTGAGGCAGAGGGTGCACAACAGCCGATTGATGAACACGGGCTCTGGTTGAGCGCCTTGAAGCCGACTAATCAAGCACTGGGTAGGGAGGAAACTTGAATTACGATTTCTAAAGATAGTGTACCTTGGAAAACCTAAACCTCGAAATTTTGGTTTGTCTATCTGCCTGTCTGTCTGCCTGCCTTTCTGCCTGTCTATCCGTGTCAATACAGTCAATCGCCCAAAACAAAAGATTTATTTAACAAGAAGCACATAGAGGCAAAACTTCTCGACTACATTTGCAGCAAAGTGGGCCGATACACGACCTTTTTTTGGGCAAGCTTCGCTGCCTTTTAGTGTCTAAATTAAACCTATGCAGATATAATGTAATAATGAATAAACGGTAAAAATGACGTCAGTCAAATAGATTTGGACAGGAGTATATAGCCCCCGCAACTGAAAGTAAATTGATTGTAGGGTTTACCGCGCCGGCGCAACGCAGGCGATGAGGCGCGCCGTAGTGGAGGCTCCGGGTTAATTTTGACCACATGGGGATCTTTAACGTGCACCGAAATCTCGCACACAGGCGCGTTTTTGCTTTTCGCCTCCATTAGAAAAGCGACCGCCGCGGCCGGGAATCGAACCCGCGTCGTCGTGTTCAGCAGCACAACGCCTTAGCCACTGAGTCACCGCAGCGGGTCGAAACCGCAAGTGCAAACCCAATATGGACTTCATTGCCCCGCATAAGACAGCTTGTTTATTGCGTTCGAACTAGTAAAAAACGGAAAGCCAATTCTGGATCTATTTTTGAGAATTCGCTGCAAGCGCGTCTAATAACGTGTGAATTTTTACAGGAAAGAAAGCCTTCTGAACCGTGACCTTTTTTGTGTGCACTCATTAGACCTCGAGGCACTCTGCACTTCGCTTGCAATTCGCTCGGAAGCAATAAAGCAAACCACTATTCGCGCAGGCTACATTTGGAGACTTAAACGTCGGACTATTAGCCTCCTCACGGTCATTTTCTTGGTGAAATGCTTATTATACCAATACTTTAAGGCACAATCAAACTGTTGCAATTAAGACTCTACATCGGCGGAACACCTGAGTGCATCAGAAGGCGCCAGATGTATTTAATCAGTTGTTCCCCATCGCATATGTTAAATAGTTGGCTTTACAAATCACTCCCTGCTTGACGAAGGACAAACATGGATCCTCGTATGCCCGAAGTGCCCACTTTGCTTTTGCAATACAATTCCAGGACTTATGAAGATGGCGTATTGACATCTCCCCTGGGTACGTGGACATATTCATTTGCTCAACTTTTTAATCAACTTTATTTGGCACAACTCCATTGGCACAATTTTGACGCGTCCGCCTCCCCCGCAGATTCATTTAAACCACCAGAGGGGCTATTAAATGAGCGAATAATGTATGATTCCATGCTTTTCCGGCTATTTTCGTTGTAAATTTTGATTGAAGCATCATGATTGCGTACAGAGCGTATGGCAAAGAGCCGTCACTGAGAGTTTATATGTTTTAAGAGGTAAATTTAACACCTTTGATGTATATGCTCTGTGATAATAATTGCGTGTCCTGAAAACAAATTCAGTTTATGCAATGTATTGTGCACCACAGATGTCCCATTAATGGAGGCTGACGATGTTGGTGGTGTCGCAAGCAGAGTTGTCCATGATCTGCACAGAAAGGGCTTATGCATTGCGTTCAACAGCTGCACGAAACAGACCTGCGACACCAATCTCCAATCATGTGTCTAGGACGAATCTGATAATGACGTGTTCCGCAGCTGGACTAAACATCAGGTTAATTCTAAGGAGCATCTTGTTCCATAGAAAAAACATGATGTCCCTTATCCTTGACCAACCATGCGTAGTGTGTAGAAGGCAACAAATATTAGAGGCATCGAAAGATAATCTTAAAGCATAATAAATCGGCATTGTGGGCGCATTTATTATACTACTCTACCACACTCTATCACGGAGTGTGCAGTAGAAGTCGGGGGCACTATGGCTAGACAGAATACTGGTAAACTTTCACAGGAGACGAAAGATCTAATCAGGAAACGGCAAACCATGAGAATCTCCACCGCAGCTGACAGAATAGAACTAGCGGAGCTCTCGAAGTTAATCAATAAGCGTAAGACAGCTGACATACGGAAGTATAATATGGAGAGGATCGAATACGCTGTAAAGAACGGAGGTAGCCTGAAAGCAGTGAAGAGACGTCTTGGCGTAGGGAAAAATCAGATGTACGCACTTAAGAATAAGCAAGGCAATGCCATCACAAATAGGGATAAAATAGTCACAGTGGCCGAGGAGTTCTATAGGGATCTGTGCAGTAGCCAGGATATACAGGATAATGCCGAACGAGACAGTAGTTCACAGGAGATATACATCCCACCAGTAACGACCGAAGAAGTAAGGAAGGCTTTGAAAGAAATGAAAGGGGGCAAAGCACCTGGTCAGGATCAGATAACAGCAGACCTCTTGAAGGATGGCGGAGAAATTGTCCTTGAAAAACTGGCAAACCTGTATACGCAATGCCTAATGACCGCAATGGTACCGGAATCTTGGAAGAACGCGAACATCATCCTAATCCATAAGAAAGGCGACATGAAGGACTTGAAAAATTACAGGCCGATCAGCTTACTGTCAGTCGTCTACAAGGTATTTACCAAGGTAATCGCTAACCGAATTTCTGCAACCTTAGATTTCAGTCAACCTAAAGAACAAGCAGGGTTCCGTAAAGGTTATTCAACAATGGACCATATTCACACGATCAATCAGGTGATAGAGAAGTGCGCTGAGTATACTGAACCCCTATATATAGCCTTCATAGATTATGAGAAAGCATTTGACTCGGTCGAAACCCTAGCAGTCATTCAGGCATTACGGAACCAGGGGGTAGATGAGCATTATGTAAGAATACTAGAAGATATCTACAATGAGTCTACAGCTACCATCATCCTCCATAGGGAGAGCAGTAAAATACCTATAAGGAAGGGTGTCAGACAAGGAGACACAATCTCTCCAATGCTATTCACAGCATGTTTACAAGAAGTATTCAGAACGTTGGATTGGGAACAGGTGGGAGGAAGGGTTAATGGACAATACCTCAGTAACCTCAGATTTGCTGATGACGTTGCCTTGCTAAGTAACACGGGGGACCAACTGCAAAGCATGCTTTCCGCACTGGGCGAACAGAGTAGAACCGTGGGCCTTAAAATTAATATGCAGAAAACTAAAGTAATGATCAATAACCTCGGGACAGCACAGCGGTTTGAGATAGGTGGTGAGGCAGTGGAAGTGGTAAGCGAATATATCTACTTAGGCCAAGTTGGGACCCCAGATCCCAACCATGAGGCAGAGATAATTAGAAGGATCAGATTGGGGTGGGGTGCATATGGAAGACATTCTCAGATAATGAATAGCAGCCTACCATTGTCGCTGAAGAAGAAAGTGTATGACAGCTGCATCTTACCGGTACTCACCTACGGGGCAGAAACTTGGAGGCTCACTAAGAGGGTTCAACTTAAATTGAGAACGACTCAGCGGGCAATGGAGCAGAAAATGATAGGTGTAACATTAAGGGACAAGAAGAGAGCGGACTGGGTCAGGGAGCAAACTGGTGTTAAAGACATATTAGTAGAAATTAAGAAGAATAAATGGACGTGGGAAGGGCATGCAATGCGAAGGCAAGATAACCGCTGGTCATTAAGGGTAACAGAGTGGATCCCTAGAGAAGGCAAGCGTTGCAGGGGGCGGCAGAAAGTTAGATGGGCAGATGAGATCAAGAAGCTTGCGGGGATAAATTGGTCACAGTTGGCACAGGACCGAGGCAATTGGAGAATAATGGGAGAGGCCTTTGCCCTGCAGTGGGCGTAGATAGGCTGATGATTACGATGATGATGATGATGATGGTGGTGGTGATGATGACCACACGCATGAAACCCCGGTCCAAACGGCGTGTGATGACGAAAACCACCACTAGCGGTCAAAGCAAAGCGCGTGCTTTTTTTTTTTTTTTTTTCAATGGGAACTTGACTTGCCACACTGCCTGCGTCATTTACCTTATTGAGTGCAGCGTTTTAGGCGCACAATGCGTAAGTCCGGGTTCAGACTGCTGCCGCAACTATTGTAATAACTTACGGAATGACGCAATTTTACGTCTCAGCCAACCAAACTGCGCTGCACGCCGTTTTTTACGTCCATAGATCGAGATACGGCTTTTACGTCGGTAATCTGAACATAGCCTAAGACCGACTTATTACTTCTTTAAAGACAGGAAACAATAAGCACAAAGCCCAAGGAAAACACGCCGCTGAATCTTCCTATTCCAAAACACATCAACTGTCTTCGACACGAATTGCATCAGTTCCCACACACAAGAATCTCCCATGATGATTTAGAACACAGTACGTACGACCCGAAGACCTGCGAATCGCACTTGTTTCACGAATTAATTAGACTTTGTGGACGTATCAACGAATTTTCCGAGAGGTGATTGTGCCTTTAAAATATACCCTCGTTACACACCCCCTCCCCCCCTCCATTCCACTATTGTAAACCCTCTTGGTGGGCATGAATTACATCATTCTACATGTTTTTCATGCATATAGAGGTCTTTATGTTCTTTATGCACCAAATGCCGTTTTCACTACATTTCGCGATAAATACGATCCGCATATCCCGCGCGTCTCGGTTTGAGTAGGATCTCATTCTCCTTCAGGTGTTTTATTTTCAATCTGCCTAATTTTTTTACTCGTGCTGTGAGTTATTTTATACTACTATTGATGTCGCGGTACACCTGCAAAATAATTGTCATGTCACCGGTCAGTCGTACTTTTTTCTCTTTTTTATGATTGTGGTGAGCTGTACGGGTGGCCTATTGGCCTCGTTGTGGGCTTTATTTATACTTTTAGATGCAGAGCATCTCATTCACTCGCCTTGTCCCTCCGGCGTCGTCGTCGGCGTTGTCCGCCCCTCCCCCATTCTCCTCGCCGCGCCAGCTGCGCTCTCCGCCGCTCACACCCTCTCCTCTCCGATAGCGAAAACTCTCTCGCGAGGGGCATTGGATTGGATTGGATTGGCTTGGATTGAATTGGATTGGCTTGGCTTGGCTTGGCTTGGCTTGGCTTGGCTTGGCTTGGATTTGATTGGATTTGGATTGGATTTGGATTGGATGATATTAAAGTGGATTGTGTTGCGTCATAGCCGCGGCAGACGCGCTGGGGCCGGCGCATGTTTCCTCTTCCGCGGTTTCCTCTCCTTCGGGCACGCTGCGCATATAACCGGTGTGCCGTTCTCCGGCGAAGCAACATCCACGCTTGGCTCAAACACCTACAGTCCACGCCGCTTTACAAGTACGCCAACGTCGTCATCGACTGGGACCGGCTTACGCAGTCCCCTCAACGTTATGCGCGCTATAAAACGCGGTCCCTTTGCCGCTCCGCCTATGCGTCGCATCTACACAGGGGTTCCCGCGAGGGGAGGTGGGAGTTTTTACTCAGAAAGTCTAATTTGGATATCCAAGCGCTTCACCCGCGTCTATTGGGTTTTACAGGGAGCTCATAAGGTACCTGTATTTCTTGTTTTGTGTGTAATTGTATATTTGCGTTTTTTGTCTCAGCGCCCTGTTTTTTTCTGTGCGTCGTGCTTCACTTATTGTACGGCTGCTCTAACTTGTCGGGTTGCTTAGGACAAAGTGGAAGACTGCCACCGTGGCGGCTTTAGAGGTGCTTAGGGCCCTTGAACCATAGACATGTCACCGATGCCTATTACCTGGTGTTGGTGATGTAGTGCGGCGCGCGACTTACTCTTCTAAAGCCCTCTCATGTTTTTTTATGGTCTGTGACACATTGGCTATCTTCTCGTGCAGTTCAGCGTTCGAAATTTCTATTAGCTGCAGAAAGACAGACGTAGGAGCCCATCGCTTCTACCTCACGCGTGGCTCTTTTTTTACGCGTGCCGTAGCGAAAATTTTTATCGCCTTACAATCCCTAAATATCCTGGATAGATGCATCTGAACGTTTTTCCACGAAAAGCGACGTCGCATAGTTACTACCCCTCACTCAGGAAGGCGTTTCTGTTCGCATGGTTGTGAGTGTGCCAAATATGTTACACCTGCTAAGGACAACCCGGTCCATCTGCCATTTAATTTAGAATATTCCGACACGGCGCTCCGCACAGCTGATGTTTAGCGTCTATGAAGTGATCAATGAGTCCGAAGTTACTTGAAACCTTAAGGCAATTGATGCGCGGTTGGGAACGGGAGGATCACCAAATATATCGGCTCCGGTAGAATAGCGTGTTCGATTTGTCCGAAGCCAGTGTCAAACTTCACAGTTATGTTCAGGAATTCACCCTGTTATCCCCGAATGCGGTGCGTTGCTGGACTGAGGCGAAAATTTGTCCGCGTGTATGCGTCATGAAATCCTAATACATCCGCTCTTTCCGGGCTCGATATCTGCCCCGTGGCGGAGTACCAGTTATAGCCAAAAACCATAGCAGATAGCATTTCCTTCCCGCACTAGTTTGTCGCGAGCCCCGCCTATACTAAACGCTTTTGAAGAAGGGGATCTCACCAGCATGATCCCACTCAATGCCCTCACCAATTATTTCCAAAAAAGAACAAAGCCCGAATTTTTAATCGCGTAATGGCATGCAGCGTGTGCATTCGTTCATTTCTGCACTTGCGGACTATAAATGTGCTCCGAACTCTGCTTGCCATGATACACGCAATCCGTCTTCTGTGGGAGAAGCACTTATTTCTGAATGTGCCTCTTCAGGATCCTTTGCCGCTGTCTGTAGCTTTTTTTTTTTGTGGTTAGGCGGAGCTCCTAGCTATTCTTTTCGAATTGTTACTGTTCATTGTTTTGCTCGCCTCTTCCTTCACGCTCTCTTCCCAGTTTTTCTCTAGGTTGTGAAAAGTAGTCTGAAAACTATCTCTTATGTCTATACTCTAAACCTTAACATAAAATGTAAGTTCCAGCCGGTTTATTTCCTGGCCCTCTATAACCCCGCTAGCCGAACGATTACAGTGATTGAGCTGTAAAATTGCACCACAGGGTAGAATGGCTCCAAATTCTTGTTAACATCGTCGTTTTCAGGGCCTACGGTGTCCTCTCTTACCGAGAAAATGCCTTACATACCCAAATTTCTCTGGCCAAAGGACAAGAATGACATGTGGAGATTCGTAGAACTGGGCATAAAACTACCGACGCTTTGTAAGAAACTTCGCACACACGTATAGCCGAACCCTTCATGCGCTTGACGAAACACAGCATACATTTCTACAAGAGGAAGCTCAACAGAAAGCAATCTGGAAACTGCAACACCGTCTGCAATGTCCGCCTGTGCTCTCTCATCTCGACGAATACGCCGAAACGGAAATGCACACAGAGGCATGCGAAGTACACTTGGGTACGTCCTCGCCCGAAAGCAAAACGGCAGCGAAAAAGCAACGCATTACGCCAGCCGCTGTCTGTCACAAAAAACGAAAAACTATTCAGCTTCTTAGAAAGACTGCCTCGCTATTATATGGGCCATTTCTGCATTGCGCCCACACGTCTACGCAGACCATGCACGCTAGAAACTGACCATCATGAGCTGTGTTGGCTCGCCAATTTGAAGAGCCCTTCTGGCCAACTCTGAAAATGGAGTCTGCGTCTACAGGAAGTTCGACATTACCGTCTTTTACAAATGCGGTAGGAAGGACTCGGATGCTGCCTGCGTATCACGCGCAACCGTAGACTCGCTGTCGGCAGCTTGTGATGAAGATGACGCGTTTTTAAAGACGATAGTCTTGCTTGGGCTACTTAAACCCAGAAATTTTGGTCTGTCTGTATGTCTGTCTGTCTGTCTGTCCGTCTGTCTGTCTGTGACTCGATTCAGCCACCCGGCCACAGTAAAACAATGCGTGCGCAATAGTCTTATATAGTCACAGCTAAATGTGCCCGTCTAATTTCGGTGTAATGTTCATATTTGTCAATATTGTTGAAGAACAACAAGACATTACGCATTTATAAGACAACAAATTAATACAGAAGTGATATTTGCAGCGTTCCTTTATAAAAAATCGTACATGTTTGATTTTGGCGAGATTAAATACTTCATCAACTGAAGAAAAAGATATCACTCCGCCGTCGCCTGCAATCGTCCGCGCCATATAGCTTCACGCGGAATTTTAAGAAATCAAGTGGCAACAGTTACGAAAGGTTCCACTAGATAAATTCCACGTTCTGCTTAGAACGCACGTGGACTATAGGGAAACGCGGTTCTATAAGCGTGGAAGTAGGGCGCCTCGATTCACGCGCGTCTTCGCCGTACGGCAGCGTTTGGAATCGAGACACCCGGTTTGGAGCAGTGGAACGCGGGAAATTTAAAATGATTTAAGCAAACCTTTGCCGTCTTTACCTTGGGAGGAGCGCGACGCAAGAGGAACAACATGAGAGGTGAGCGGGAAAGCGAAGGGAGGCATTTACTTGGCAAAAGTCGATAAAGACTATCGTCTTTTGATGACATTTGCAACAAAAGGAGCAGATACGCGGCCAATTTTTTTTTATGATGACGGAGACAAACATAGCCACCCTGCAACGCGCCGACACCGAGTTGACTTCGTTATCTACCCGATTGGAGCACACAACGTCGCCGTGCCAAAGGTTTTCAAATACAAATTACCCGCCTTTTGCCTGAAACTATGCCCTCGTGAAGAACCGCCACCCAACAATGAAAACAAAGCACCTGCTCAATATCCCCTCTGACCTACGCTGCGAAACTTTTGCCGTCCGTCTCTCTTGTCCATCCCTCCGGTTTTCCCTTTCCTCCCCTCCCCTTCCCCTACTCCACTCACCTTTCACCCTTTTTCGCGTTCTGCTTCTCTTTCTCTCTCTCCTTAGACTTCCGCCCTCTCTGGCCATTTTCATTTTGTTCAACCCTCTTTCTTTACTATCTTTTCTCTCTAAACCCCCTTTCCTTTCGATTCTCTATCTCCATCCCATACCTTCTTCTCATGTCTCTACCTTTCTCTCCCCCCAGTCTTATGTACCACTTTTGTTCCCTTTCTACCGTTTTCTATCTCCTCTTTTCATCTCTTCCTCATCTCCCGCCTATATCACCGCTCTTTCGCCCTTCCAGCCGCCCCCTTTCTTGCTACTTCCCTCCATCTGACATCTCACTTCTCCACCTCGCATTGCACCGTTCCCTTTCTTCTCCACCCTGGCCCCCGCTTCATCCGCTACACTTCTTTTGATCCTCTCTGCCATATCCCTGCCGTTCTGTCCCAACACCTCACTCTCGTCCCGTTCCCCTTTCTGCTGCGCCCCCTTTCCCCCTCCACCTCCCTCCTTTAAACCCCATCCCTATTGGTAATTCTCCTTCCCCTACATCTCATGTGCGTATCCTCCTCATTATTAGCCCCTCCAATTCTCCTCCTCCCTATGCTCCTCTTCCCTCGAATCCTACTCCTCCCACTACTCCCTTGTGAGTCTCAATACACGTCCCATTCTCGCTACAATCTTTTTCGGATCATCTCTTAGACGTTTTCGTTTTCTTCCCTATGCCCCTTCCCTATTCCCTGCTGATCTCCTCGTCATTTACCTAATAATCTGCTACCTTCGTCTCTTCTCTCCACTCTTAAATCTAAATTCCCCTCCCCACTCCCCCTCTGCCCTCCTCTTCCCTTACCCACATATTCCTGGAAGTCAACAAGCCACAAGTGAGCAGGCTAAAAAGTAAAAGTAAGCGGGCTACCACTCTATGTGATAACATATCCCCAATTCACATCCATACACCATAAAAAGAACGGAAACTGCCATCGCCCAGTTTCTGAAATTAATACACCATATGACGTCAAAAGTTGTGGGCTCCACTCCACCAGCGACGAGTTTCTTCGTCCATTTTTCCGTGCTCCGCCAACTTCACAAAATATAGTTGCAATACAATATACTTCTGTTGTGTTACACTGTGCAAAACACCGGCATTATGCCTTATGTTTGTGGTTTGCGGATTTATGGATGCGCCTATCGTAAACGCCCCGCTGCTTTATGTTCTAGCTGTGATCATGTATAATCAGTCGTACTAACTTCGTCCTGTAGTCGTTTACGGTAAGAGTATCGTTTTTGTTTTGAGCAGTGGTCGTCCGAATAGCATGTATTTCAAGCATGGGTCTCTTATATCGGCGGAGCAGCACTTAAACCATTCGTACATGAAGCGTATCATTTTCCCTGAACACTACCCAGATCGATTAATCATAGGTCGGATTTAGCCACACGCAAAGGGGAAAGACCTACCGCACCGCCGCCACCATTCTTTCTTCTAAACCCTTTCCATTATGGAAAATCACTTACGGGAAAAGAATACCTCACGTTTTTTCCGGACTCTGACTCCTTTTTGGGTGATGGCATGGACAGGCTCCACGACGGCTCTTGCAGCAGGGCTGGAAATTAGGCTGAGCTACTCAATATAGGACGACCTATTTCCCTTTGCAATGCTTCAGCCAGGCGGTACATGTAGAAAAAATCATGCACCCCTCCGTCTAACGACGACGATGGTTGAACGCGAAGTTTTCTTGTGATGGATTCCTTGGTTGTCTCAGTCTTCCGAGCCACTTCTATCACGTCAAAGTGGAGAATCGGATAGACGCCGTCTTCACAAAGCGAGGGACCCAGGTTCGATTCCAGCCACCGCAAGCGCTTTCTTTTTTTTTTTTTTTTGGCTTTCACTTCAACCGCGATCATTCATCATCATCATCCAAGAAAGTTGGCTTTGCTGCAGGGCATTTTCGCCGTACAGACGTGTCAGTGCGAACACTAAAGCTTCTCTTTGAAATTGTAGAGCGCATGCTAGCCAAGAGAGAAATGGCACAAGTTGTGTTTCCGCAACGGGGGTCTGATTTATTCTGTGCAAGTGGCTCGGCATCTTCCGAGACCACATCGGTGGATAATGATCATGGAGCGCAGGCGACGATAGTTATGGGCTTCCCACTGGTGGTGACGATGATGCCGCTACAAAATAAATATCTTGTTTCACTAAGCCTACTTTGCAAACGTGTCCCTTACACCCCGGCTGATATCTCACCGAATGACAGCGTTCCAGTGTCTGGTCTCCACCAGGCACTTAGGGTGCACTTGCGCAGTCTTGAAGGCTATCAAGAGAAATTTAAAAAAAAATCGTGTTAGGCATCCCGGTAAAATATATCCATCCTACATTTTTAAAATGGGGCGTCTTGTCGACGTTGTGATCGCAGCATGGCGTTATACAGTCATGTTTGCGGCAAAGACACATTCCCTTTACACCAACGAGCTAACAAAGAAAAGCTAGTCAGTTGCACATGCTACAAAAAAAAAAAAAACAGGCCGCCGAATCTTACATAATTTTTCCAGTAGCTGGAACAGTTACAGACTAACTCTGATATGCATGAAAATGCAACTGTCTTTCCCCGTTACACTTGTCTTTCTATTTACTTTTGTTGATTTATTTGCTCATGTTCTGCAAATGCTTCAAGTGCGATTTTTTATGTGGTTACTTACCGCAGGTCCCCTGTCAGCCCGTGGCTCTGGGACCTCATACAGTGTTGCCTCCTATGTACATATCATCAGAGTAAAAATAAAACACTCTTCTTATTCTGATTCTGAATATGCCAGCACCACTGGCTCAGCTTTTGAATTATCCAACGAAGCATGGCCTGTGCCTGGTATCTAGTGTTTTCATGTTAAAATACTGGCGCGAATATTTTAGATGCAAAGCATCTCTTAGTCGACCCTCCGTCGTCCGGCGTCCGCACCTCTCCCCCTACACTATAAAGAAAGAAATAGTAAGCGGCGCCCGGTTTCGATCCCACGACTCTCTGGCAGCAACATGAGGTACTTGGCGCTCTTCCCACTGCGCTACAAAACCCAGACAGGAGCAAGTGATACGAACGCGCCTTCTGTCCTTGACTCATTCAAACTACGTCAAGAAGCTACTGATACAACGAATGCACGCGAAGCTGAACGTCAACGGAAACGACGAACTGAAAACTTTAGAGGAGGATGTTGAATTTCCCGTGGGAAAGCTGTGGCGGGAAGCGCCACATGCCTTGCAGCTCAACCAGAGAAGAGGACAGAGAGGGCGGGCAGCGGGGTAGGAGCGTGAGCACGCAATAAAGAAAGGCGAGAACCAGGAGGTGTTCGATCAGGTAACGCCGGTGTCGGTCTGTTCGCTGTCTCTACATTTCTCTACATTTCTCTGTCTCTACACACTACGTTCCCATTCGTGCTCCGATAAATGAAACAACATAACGGCAACACAATGGAACCTACACGGAACCCCCATGATGCTTGGCATTCTCCTCATGGTTCCCCACGGGAAGATGATGTAATTTTTTTTATTTAAAGAGGCATAAAATTTACTGATATACAATTACGAGGTTTAACTAATATGAATAATATTTCTGTTAATTTCTGTTAATTTCTGTTAATATTTCTGCTATTTTGTAAAATGCTTGTTCAATTTATCTGACGGGTACTACTACGAATAAACGAAAATGTTTATTTATCACTGCTCACAATTTTTTTCTGCTACCCTGCGTATACATCGGTTCTTATTACGGCAAACGTTCCGCATTTCTTTTACTTCAATGTAGGATAATTCTTTGCGAGTATGTTTAAACAGTTCCGACTTTGCGTGTATCTTCTCCCCCAAGGTAACAGGAATTTACTAGGATTGGTGGGTTCAGAAAAGGGAAGCCGTTTTCCTTAACCGCTTTTGTTGGCGCTCAACGATGTTTATTTACATGCCTTTCTGTATTACCAAACTTATTTCAGCCGTTGCCCCCAAAAATCCAATGCAACTTCGGTTAGCAGTCAGCTTAAACACGAACATTTCGCATTCTTACAAACGCTGCTGTTAGAAAGGGTGTTTCAGCACGCAGATAAACACATATTTATCGACAGTGCTGCACATAAAATTCCGTGAGCAGTCATTTGTACATCACTAACATAGGCTGAAGTCCCGGGCATGCACAAAACTAGATTCTTATAGCACATAAGCCTATCCCTTTTGCAGTGACGCTGATGCGGGAACTCAAGGAACGACTTCAAATCCTCCCCCTGCATTGCCATAAGCCCGCAAGAAATACCAAAAATCATTGTTAGCGGCTTCAGCCTAGAGGACCTCACGTCACGAATTACGCCTGATCCCATGGGTGAGTATTCGCGACAGTGATCTGCTACTTACGAAGTTGAGGCTATTGATCATGTCAAGGGGAAATATGACATCTGAGGCTCTCTGCGGGATCCTTGCTCTATACCAGAACATCGCCGAGCATCAGAAGCGTCATATTTCTCTCTTAACTCTGTCGGTGCCTGTATGGACTTACTTCCCGATCAGACGAATTTCGGTCGAACCCTTGACTCAGTGATCTGCTTTGGATGCGTTAGGTACTGAATTTCATTTTTTGAGGGGGGGAATATGGTGCAGTAAAGGTGTGTTCTACGTTTTCTTCCCAATTCCTCTCAGGAGTTCTTTTGTTTTCGGAGGTGGGCTTTCCACGTTGAAGATCAAGCCATCTTGTTGTTGTTGTTCTTGCGGCTTTGGGTATGGCACATACCCAACCAGGGGATCGGCCAATCAACAGAAGACAGTGAAAATAAATCGAATTCTTATTTAATTTCGAGGCGCATCTTAGAAAATATAATTTAGACGAGTTGGAAACAGTTTTGTTTCTGTTAACGACCGCAAAAAACTGAAAAATCAAGGCGAGAGGAACCAATCGTAATCATAAAAAAAATCTAGTAGTATTTTCATGGAGGGCAGAGCATAGATCCCGGTTGCAGAGCCCCGTTTCGGAAGCCCGGAATTATAGTTTAGCAGGCACTGATAGGGATGTCCCCAGACTGCAAAGCGGCACCTCCAGGAACTGACGTCTGAGACGTGAAAAAAAATCACGCCATATCCACGGAATGAATGATGATAAGTGGGGCGAAGCTCGAGAGGGGGAGATCATCGGTAACCGTAACTCTCCCGTGAAAGTTCGCCCATTACATCATTAAGAAAGACGTAAGACTGTGTGCGTACATTGTACAAATCAACTTTTATTTTCGGAGTCAATGCTCCCAGGCCCAGACCTGGTGAAAGACCCCGCGTCATCCAGGACTACCCCGCACCTCCACCACAATTGGTCACGTAGGATGGGACACAACGGTAAAGAAAGAACTTTTATTTAGGGCGAACTTGTGGCCGAACAAGACGAGAGGAAACGAGCAAAGGTCCTTGCGTCTCGTTCGATCTCCGAGAACGACTGCCTGCGTTCGTGGCGTGATCTCTTGCGTGATCTCCCCCTCGCAGTGCACGTGCGCTCGCGCCTCCGTTGGCGAACACAGACAAGCTCGCGCTCCCGGTGCCGAGTTTGCGCTGCCGGTTGCAGCCGGTTCTTGCGCGTGCAACGCGGCCCACTTTGCGACATCTCCGAAAGCATGCGGCGGTCACGTACCACGAGACACAATGGATGGACAGACCCATGGCTTTAGGAGCTTCGCCCCTAAAACGTCGACATGTCAAGAAGTAGTGTTCGACAGACTCGGCTTCGTTACAATAGCAGCACAGAGCTGCTGGTGACAGACGAGACCTGTGTTAATACCTATCTTTTTCCATATTTACATTCGTCGACAAAGGAGATTGACGAATAGCATAACTGTTAACCTTCGTAACTTCCTCCGTCATCTTCATCATTGCGTGGACAGTTCATGAACAAAAGAGTCATCGTCATTGTTATCATTGCCCTGTAGAGCCAAGACATAGCTTAAGAAGGTAAGTGCAAACTACCGCATTGTCGCCAATATAACCATCTTCACTGTCGTTGTCATTCGTATCAAAGCAGAGTATTGGCCCAAAACTTAATATTAAGCATTATAATTGTCACCACACTTCGTGGGTGGTATTTGGCGGGGCGCCGCGACAGGCAAGGTTCTTTCCCCCGGAAAGCGACTTTCGGAATTCGGTTTCAACGTAACTCAAAATCCTCCACCGCTGCTCTGAAACTGCAGCACACCCTCTGCAATCGTCTGGAGACTTCTTTATTATAGATCTCTTGCAAACACGCCATATTTTAATTCCGGACTCCAGCTGGTCTTAGTTCTTATTGCAACGTTTGTTTTACATTCCTTTGTCAACAGCGAAGTTGCTTAGCAAATCGCAATATTAAAAATATCAAGACACTACCGAGCGCGGGCCTCGCGCCGACGGCCGGACAGTTGACAAAACCAAGAAACGGCTAATGTGCGCGTGCCTCGCGACGACCGCCCAGCGTCCCCTGCGCCCGTTTGTCAGGCCAAGCATACCCACCTGGGGAGATTAGCCTAGATCGCGGCGACTGCCCGGCAGTTAAAAAAGACGAGGAAATGCCGAGCGCTCGTATGTGCGTGCCTCGCGGTCACTGCACGGCGTCCTCGGCGCGCATTTGTAAATCCAAGCATGCCCACTTAGGGAGATTGGCCAAGATTGGTAAAAAAAATAAACTCAAGCGCTCTCCGTAATCGTGGCAACACCTGCTCGAAACGAGAAAGACACGTCATAGCGTACGCCCGTCCAAGGTGATGTTCAATGATTATCACTTCCAAAAAAATGAGGGAAGCTCACACTTATAGCAACAATGATGAAGCTAAGGTTGTTGCGGCAGCGAATAAAACGCAAATCGGCTGCAATCGTGGCCGCAATGGTCGTGAAGGTTGCGTGCAGTTTCGCGGCCTTCAAATCTCACGCGTTAGCGTTAGCTTCTTTCATTTTTTTTCTATATGCGTTTTATTTTGCACTGTATTTTTTTTTGCTTAACCGTGATTTGTATTAGCATTAGATCTAATATATATAAAGCATATCTTGGTGATATATCCGGCATGTTTTTAGCGGTGCTTTTTTGAAGTAGCCGTTTTCGCGTTGCGCTGTCGACGTCGCCTCTTCTTTGAAACCATTTTCTGCTGCCGTTGTAAAAAACACTCGCTATCACAAAAAGCGGGAAACACGAAGCATGTGTACGAAATTTTTTTTTAACTACTAAAGCTGGTGGCACGGCCAACCCATATTCACATCATTCGACGCAAAAAAAAAAAAAATCTTAGACTGAGGCAACATAAGTACATGACGAAAAGTACCAGTGTTATTTTAATCAAATATGCAAGTTGCATTAATTTTTATAAAAGCAAACGGATGAAACGGTCTAGCGACGGCATCGAAGAGCGGTGATACAAAAGCGCAGCAAAAACAAAACATTTTGGCTCGAGCGGCGTCAACCCGAACAAAAAAGAAAGGCTAAAGCCACTGGCTTGCGCTGCCGGATGGAGCAGCGGCAAGAACTACATCCGGGTTACTCTTTGCTTTGCGGATTCTCTATGTAATTGAGGAAAAAATAAAGACTCCCGTGTGCTGCCGCTGTACCCTTGATCCGCATTGGTGATAGTCCAAGCAACGTGGGCTATTTCGCTTCTGCTTTGTGCTATGTCTCATCTTTTTGCGGCTTGGGTAACAACGGGTGTTTGGTTCCCTGCTTGACTTTATTTTGGTCATCTTCGCGTCCTCATTATCTCAAACTAAACATGCCCCCAACGCGGCTTGACGAGGAAAAGATAGCGAAAGAGAGAGGGAATGAACATTTATTGGAGCACTCGTTGTATCCCCAGACTCGTTCTATTGCACGAGGTTAACGATTCCTCATGTAAGGTGTCTTTACGCAATGATTAATTATATAATTCGCCTCCCCTTTCCGCCGAGCAACCCGTGGAAGGATCTCTTCTAATTTGTTGTTCTGCAGCTTTTCTCTTTTTGTTGGTGGAATTATAAGAGTGGGGAAAAAGATATTCAATTAATTTATTTTCGCCTTTTTGTTGTTTGTGGTTTTCTGTATAGTGTGTTCGTGAGTCGTTAATGTTAAGGCAACAGACTTACATGTCTCATTGGAAGGTTACTTTGAGTGACTCATGCCTCGGTACGAAGAATGCAATACCCACGCGACACGAGGAAGACCACACGCGAGCCAAAGCATGGCATCCGTACAAAAGAGACATAACGATTACCAGAGTAACGATTGTGATGGGGGGGGGGGCTATGTTTATTAAGCGGAGATTAAGGTGGAGAAGAATGAATGAAGGTGGATTAGGAATAATTAAGATGAATGAATCATTGATTAGTGTTTGACAGAAATGATTAATAAGATGGGATTAAGGTGGTTAAGTGGAAGTAAGATGAATTACGTGGATCAAGGTGGGAATTATGGTGGATAAGAAGAATTAAAGTTGTTTAAGTTGAGGTTTAGGTTGGTGTGAGTGGAGGTCAGTGTAACACCGGTACGGTGAAATAGTGAGCTGGTAAAATATCGTGGCTTCGGGGTCAACGAGTGGACGTAAGAAAGGTGCCCGTATAAGACGTGCAAATATAAAATTTAAATAGCACCTGTCACAATCGTGCCCTCGCAACTGGAACCGCCCCCCCCCCCCCCCCCCCCCCGTCGACGGTGGACGGGAACAACTATCGCCAGGCTTTCCCCATCAAAGCATGTGAGCAGAAAATTTCCCCGAGAAATGCCTTCCTTCCCCTCAGGTGTTCCTTCAGTTCTGTTTCCTGCCTCGTTTTGCATTCAAAAACAACTACTTCCTTTACATAAATCGTCGAGGCCTGTCAACATTTGCTAATGACATCGTAAATCAATCAATTCATCAATTTATTGGTTTTTCCTAGCGGTATGTAAGTAGCATTGCGTTGATAGCTTATGTTGGAGATTGTTTTGTTTTTTTTTTGTCAAATGAAATGCAATCAGGTTTACTGATGTGAAAGAAAATTGTGCACGCGTAGGAATATACAGACGAAGGTTCCAAAGGCAAAATGATTAAGCAGGACCATCGTTTGTTAATTACTAAGGTTGCATACAAAGACTGCTCAGTAAAAACGGAGTTGGACTTCTTCTAATAAAATCAGTGAAAAGTCAAATGTACCACTTCAGTATAGGTGCAGATTATGTTAACAACTGAAAGTAAACATATAATGCATTAACAGAATGAATTCACAGTACCTGGTAATGACTTCATTAATAGAAAAACGTATTGCCTCCATTTAGCGGCAGCTCTGTAATGTCTTCTCTTTTTTGTTCGTAACAAGAAGTTCTAACAAAGGCAGAAAAAAAAACACAATTACTGTTCCTTCAGAAGTAATATCTTGAGCGCTGATATAAACGAAAATGGAATTGCTGGTTCGAGATTACGGAGCAGTTTGCTGCAAAGCGCAATAGCACTAGAATAAGAAGTATTTTCTGCGTAATTATTAAGCAGAATTGGGAGTAAAGAGGTAAAACGAGAGGCAAATCTTGTTCCTTAATATCGACGAAGAAGGAAACTTTTAAGAAGTCGAAAGACAGTTGGTGGCTTAGTAGCGCAAACAACATGATCTCAAAACTGTATTTCAATAAAAGATCGGTATGTAAGATCATAAACTGATTACATAGTTACGAAACATCACAATTGAAAGGACAACTGGTGATAATACGCAGTGCGTGATTGTGAATGTGTTTGACTGGTTTTGAGGGATGTTGGTAAGTGTTTCTTCATTCCATGTTGTCATAATTTATTTGGCTATGTACAAAAAAGATGGAGTGATGACCATGAGGGCAAAAAAAGAAATGCGTGCAAAAAAGAGTGCACCAATTACGAATGCTGTTCTTTAATTCGTATGATATTGATCTGATAATGAAATTTTATGTAAGAATCGAGACGTATCCCTACAAATGTAGCGCAGTCGCATGCATTAACGGATCTATTCCCGAGTGCCAAGGAAGGAAGCAGGGGGACGAGTCTGACAAGACCCGGGCATCATCAATTTTCACTTCAATGGGAGAATGACTGACTTTCTCGACACCTCTATAATACGTTTGTGCAAGTGGAGTTAAGTTTTCGGAGAGATGATACGATTATACGGAGACATAATACGCCAAGGGATTACTGTAAGGTATGACGAAGATCATTACCATAAGTTAAGAAAAGAAAGCGTCCCAATATCGGCGCTTGGGGCACACCTTTGTTAGTGGTCCTGGTTTCAGAGATGGTATCTCCTGCATATACCGCACATTCTCTGTCAAACGGATAGTTTTATAAGCAGCTTAGTGCAGGGCAGCTCAAGCAGTACGCTTCTAGTTTAATGAATCAGATATGAGTAATTGTATCGAAGGCTGTTTTTTTTTTCAAATTTAGGAATACAGAGTCAGCAAAAAAGGATGTAGATCATTTGATGTTGTCTACACAGGATATCAGGGTTAAGTTAGTAGAGATCCATGTACGACGGACAAATTGGCAGCGTTCAAAAACTAAATTGGCTTGTACAGTTGCCTAATCTAGCTAATATCAAATTTCTTGATGATCTTGATACAGAAAAGATAGCGTGGATATAAACTTTATGTAACAATTATAGCGCTTTGTCACCTTATTTACGCACTAGTATAATCTTATTTCGCCTTAGAAATTTACTTAATGCCGGGGAAGTGAAGAAAAGAACAATTTTGTGAATTATTGTGCCAGAAATAATTAAGAAGGCACCCTAAAATGACGCATGGGTACGTTATATAAAACCTGGACTCGTATTTTTCAGGTTAGAAATTATTTGTCACACTTGTTCAGGCGTTGGAGGGAAAAGATGAAACGGCTGGGAGGAGCGGCGTATTCTATTAGGATAGAGCAGCAGCGTAACGAAACATTATTAAAGACGATAGTCTTTCTTAGGCTACTTAAACCCAGAAATTTTGGTCTGTCTATATGTCTGTCTGTCTGTCTGTCTGTCTGTCCGTCTGTCTGTGACTCGATTCAGACACCCGGCCAAAGCTAAACAATGCGTGCGCAATACTCTTTTATAGTCGCAGCTAAATCTACCCGTCTATGTCCAGTGTAATGTTCATACTTGTCAACATTGTTGAAGAAAAACAAGACATTACGCAAATATGAGACAACAAATCAATACAGAAGTGAAATTTGCAGTGTTCTTTTATAAAAAATCAAACATGCTTGACTTCTGCGAAATTAAATACTTCATCAACTGCAGAAAAAGAATTCCCTCCGCCGTCGCCTGCTGTCGCCCGCGCCACTATAGCTTCTGGCGCCATTTTAAGAAATCGACCGGCAACAGTTACGCAAGGTTCCACTACATAGGTTCTACGTTCTGCTTGCAACGCACGTGGAGTAGGGAAACGCGGTTCTATAAACGTTGAAGTAGGGCGCCTCGATTAACGCTCGTCTTCACCGTACGGCAGCGTTCGCATCGAGACACCCGGTTTAGAGCAGTGGAACGCGGGAAATTTAAAATGATTTAAGCAAACCTTCGGCATCTTTACCTTTGGAAGAGCGCGACGCAAAAGGAACAACATGAGAGGTGAGCGGGAAAGCGAAGGGAGGCATTTACTTCGCAAAAGCCGATAAAGACTATCGTCTTTTGATGGCATTTGCAACGAAAGGAGCAGATACGCGGCCAATTTTTTACACAAGGCGTTGGCAATGTCAGTGGGCTGATGATTAATCCCGGGCGCAGTTGGCTGCACGGGCCGGAAGAACACCCGGGAATAAGACGCCGCCCATTCAAGAAGGCTTCACCTTGATTTTAGGTACAGAAGTGCCTTGTTGACATCGGCTAAAAAATAAATCAAGAGTTTCCACTGTAGTTATTATCGTGATTAGATTGTAAAAAGGCGTTTTGATGTGTTGTTTCCTGTTTTATCGGCCTGTCTTAACAGGCTGTTGACAAGGTTGGAATATTCCTTATATGGCACTGTAAAACGCTGATTTTTGATATAGATCATTTTGTTTTATGCGTTTAGAGAAGCTTTTAGTTATAGGAGGAATAAACGAAAATGCATCTTTTCTCATGCATTGCTGAGTCGTAGAGCAGGTAATAACAGCATTTAAAAGATGAAAAAAAAGAAGTGAAGTGCTTAGGTTCGATCATGTATGTCAGACATTATGGACCAATCTTTTATAATGTTTGTTTGTTTACCATTCAGGTCAAGTAGCATTGATTGGAACTGGGTGATTGAGCGTTGAGAGCGACAAATATTGGAAAATGATCGGTAAAGATAGTTTATACCGCGCCAGACATACGAGCAGATGACGAATGGCATGACAAAGCATGATCAGTAAGTGTGCCCGTAGCATTATTAGCGTGTCGAGTAGGTGAGCAAAGTTTTCATAACGTAAAGCACTAGCATTGTTGGTGTGGCCGGCACTAGTACCATTATTATTGCCAAGTAAGTTTATATTTACACCAACAACAATTACGACGTTTTTATTTTTCGTAGATAATTTTCTGTGTAGTATCAAACGCGCTATTAAAAGCAGGAATTGTAGATGATGGGGACAGGTGAATAGAGCCTAGAACAAAATATGCGCTCTAAACTGCATAGAATGATGAATCAATCTCCACTCGCTGCGGTGAATCGTGCATGAAGTACTGCCGGCAGCTATTCTCGTCACTGGCCAATCCACCTGAGTGAGGAGCGGTAGTAGTAGTAGTAGTAGTAGAAGAAGAAGGAGAAGAAGAAGAAGAAGAAGAAGAAGAAGAAGAAGAAGAAGAAGAATAAGTAGTAGTAGTAGTAGTAGTAGTAGTAGTTGCAGTAGTAGTCGAAGTAGTAGTAGTAGTAGTAGTTGTAGTAGTAGTAGTAGGAGTAGGAGTAGGAGTAGCAGCAATGGTAGTAGTAGTAGAAGCAGTAGAAGTAGTAGTAGTAGTAATAGTAGTAGAAGTAGTGGTAGTAGTAGTAGTTGTTGTAGTAGTAGTAGTAGTAGTAGTAGTAATAGTAGTAGTAGTAGTAGTTGATGATGATGATGATTTCTATTGGTTTCCCCTTTGTATCGGGGTGATGACATGTCCTCTTACCAAAAAAGACTAATATACCTATGTTTTACACTTTTGGTTCAATACTAGCGCTGCTTAGGGCAGGCACAAAAAGCTTATTAGGCACAAAATACTTTTTTTTTCCTGTTACAAGTGGTAACTGTCCTAGGCAATATTCCCCTCTCTGCTTTTCGTCCACCAGCATTCTAATCTTCTTTTCGTCCCCTCGACAGCCTTGAAGTTAACTTCCTCTGTGATACCTTTAAATCCTAGGGCTTCTGACAGCCCAATATTCCCTTCATGTAGATTTGGATGGATACCCTCACATTCTAGCACGATGTGCCGCATAGTTTCTGTTTCTTTTCCGCAGACCACGCATACCCCATCATTTTGTTAATACTTCCCCACAAAACTCTTAGTTCGCAGGCAACCTGCTCTAGCCTCAAAAAGCAAAGCACTGCCCTGGGAATTATCGTAGGAATTTTCCTTTCTAATGTTCATCTTCTCAGCCCTGTACATATCTAACGACGTTTTGGCTTCCATTTTTTCCCTCCATTTATTCGTTTCAATCTGCCTTGCCTCTTTTTTGGTTACCTTGGCTGTTTTCGATTCCCCACTGTTCTTTCCGTATTTCATCGTTAGCCTTCTAGTCTTTCTTAACCACTGTGTGTCCACGCTTTTCAAGTATAGGTACCTAAAAACCTTAGCTGCCCACCTTCGTTGATCCATTGCCCTCAACCTCATCTCAAAGCATATTTTACTCTGAGCTTCTCTAACTTCAAACGACGCCCAGCCCATATCTCCCTGAACTGCTTCGTTAGTTGTTTTTCCATGCGCGCCTAAGGCCAGACGTCCTACCGTTCTCTGGTTTACTTCAAGGCGTGATAGAACGTCTGATTTTAAGCAGAGTACAGCATTCGCAAACGTGAGACCCGGAACCATTACTCCTTTCCACATTCCTCTTACTACTTCATATTTGTTATACCCCCACAGAGCTCTATGCTTCATTATAGCTGCGTTTCGCTTTCCCTTAACCTTAAGTTTCTCCTCGTGAGTACTTAAGTAGCTATCCCCTTCGTTTCCCCACACTCCCAAATATTTATATTCCTTGACTCTAGGTAATTCGCCTTGCTGGATAGACACTACGTCGGTGGTAGCGTCATTGAAAACCATTATTCCTGATTTTTCTGCACCGAAATTTAACCCGAGGTCAGTGGCTTCCTGGCCGCAAATATTTATTAGCCGCTGCATATCGGTTTGGTTATCAGCTAAAAGAACAATGTCGTCTGCGTATAACATTCCCGGAATATGCTGTTGTACCACTTCGCCTTGCAGCATATGGGTTAGGCTAAACCCTACTTGACTTTCTTCCAGTTTCTTTTCTAACCCTGCCATGTAAAGCATGAACAGTATTGGGCTCAAAGGGCATCCCTGTTTCAGTCCCCGATGGATGTTGACCTGCCGGGCGCATTTCTGTCCTTCCCAAGTAAGGTGCACTCTATTGTCTTTATAGATTGCTATAAGGAACTGTACTAACTCGTCATCTAATCCCTGGAGTTTCAACATTCTCCACAGCCGTTCTCTGTTTACGTGGTCATATGCCCCTTTAATGTCCAAGAACGTAATCCATAGTGGTCTATTCTGTGCTTTCGCAATTTCAATGCATTGCGTTATCACGAACAGATTGTCATCCAGTCGCCTGTCTTGTCTAAATCCATTCTGCAGTTCCCCAAGTATTTCATTTTCTTCCATCCATGCTTGAATTTCTGATTTTATCGCCTGCATTACGAATCTATACACCACTGACGTTACTGTGAGTGGTCTGTATGACTCAATACTGGCTTTGTCTCCTCTGCCTTTATATATTAAATTCATCCTACTTTCTAACCAGTCCTCCGGTACTTGTTTGGTTTCTATTACCTTATCTATTGCCCTCATAAACGATTCCTTACTTTTAGGTCCAAGTAGGTTTATCAGTTGCATTGGTATTCCGTCCGGGCCCACTGCTGTCTGAGGGGAAACCTTTTGCTCTGATTTTTTCCAATCAAGGTTGCTCAAACTTATTTCCCTTTCCGCAGTCTTTTGTGGCGCTGACGTTATCGGTGCAGGTTTCCCTACCACTGTTATCCTAAACTTCTCACTAATCACTCGATGAATATGCGCCAACGCGTGCTCTCCTTCTAAACGTTCCCCCTCCTCATCAAGTAGTAGTAGTAGTAGTAGTAGTAGTAGTAGTAGTAGTAGTAGTAGTAGTAGTAGTAGTAGTAGTAGTAGTGGTAGCAGTAGTAGTAGTAGTAGTAGTAGTAGTAGCAGTAGTAGTAGTAGTAGTAGCAGTAGTAGTAGTAGTAGTAGTAGTAGTAGTAGTAATAGTAGGAGTAGTAAAAACCGTTTCTGAGCCGGTGAAGTGAGAGCGGTTCCCTATTCTAGGAAGCTATGTGATGACCGGGCAGCCTTCGCTCTGGAGGCCAAAAGTATCGAGGCATACATATCGCTGCTGGTCACCAAGTTGTCTCACAGCTCAGGGTGGTTTTGCTTATTATGTTCAGTCCCAGTGCTGAGCCTATAACGGCTTGCCAGCAAAGCCAAACTCACTGTACGTCCGGAGACTGGTACGTGTGCTCGACTCGCATGCCAGAGGCCCTGTGTTTCATTCCCATCCTATCATAATGCTTTTTTTTTCAACTCAATTACTTTACTTCTGCTATATTTTCGCCATCGGCCTCAATAGGCGTCGTTTCGTTGCTGCAGACATCGGAAGGTGGTTTCTCCACTCAATTAAATTTTTAGTGCGCCATAACTAAAGACAAGTTTTGTAAGACTACATGCTTAGCTTGTGAGGAACTAAATCCTGCTGAAATTTATTACTCTTTCTCTTTTCTTTGTCACTGTTTAAAAGAACGGCATACGGGGATAAGACGTGGTGAATAAAAAGTAGCAAACCAGAACCCAGTATATGCAGATTGGTTTCACGGGCACTTTCACAATGGAATCGTGGCTGTGACGACATTTAAACGCGTGTGTGATCATTATGCGCCGTTTTATTTCTTCAGAGCAACTCTTGATATTTTCTGTAACAAGCTGGTCTGAAACAAGCGTGTAAACTTGAAAAATAATTCTGGAGTTTCTTAAGGAACTAAAACATATTAAAACATATCTGCTCCGTTCATCGTATTCCAAGGTACTATTGCAAGCTACTTATGCGTAAACGCGCACCCTACGATGCACCCCCGTTACCCCCGTCCAAAAAAAAAAAATGTTTGCGACAAATGACAACGCAACAGGTTGGCCCTCCCGGCTGGGCCCCTTTCTGCATTTCCATCGGTCGCACTCTTTAAAAGCGAAAAGCAAACGCCAAGATAAACAACTCCCGTGAAACAGAAGTTCCTCGAGACAAAGGAAATCGGAAAAGTTGAAAAGAAAAGCATTTCCTTGTAACGTGCTGAGCAGCGAGACTAACCGACCAGAAGCGGGGGCAAGAAATGAAAACAATTACTCAGGAAGGGGAGCCTAAAAAACAAGTAAAGGCTTTATAAAAGCACACGCAGTAAGCGGGGGCGCGCCGGTGAAACTGCGAGCAGCAAGTATTCGAGCGCAGCGATGCTCCACCAATGCGCGCTGCAAGCGCTTCCCCTCACCCACTCGTCCCGGGCCTCCCCCGCAATTGTTGTCGGGAAGATGGCACTAGAAACAAAGAAATCGGCGCAGCCGGCCCAAATGTTCCCGAAGACGCGGCGGGCGAGGGGTCCGTATACCACTCAGCAACGACGCCGCCGCCGACGATGCGTCGCTCCCGCGCGGTCCCACTCCCTCCGTCGTCCCGTAGATTCCTCGGGTCCGCGCGCGACGTTCCCCACGCGCGCGCGCGCTACAGGCGGATCCAACTTCCCTTCGCGCCCTTTTTTTTCCGGCCGTTATTTTTTCCCGCGTTTCTTCGGCGCCGACTACGAGCATCCTTGCTTCCCCTCGTCCCCTTCACTCACACCCTCTCGTCGGAAAGCGGGGGTCGTCCCGACAGCTGCGATTGGACGACCGGCCGCATGACGTCACTAAGCGCGCGCTCATATAAAGGGGCCTGGCCGGCTCAACTTGGCGACAAAGGGCCGCGGGCTGCGAAGAAGAGACGACGGACGAGGCGAGAACAAAACTTCCGTCGGACACCTGCTGCTTCTGCCACTTCGTGCGACGGGCCGGGCCCTAGAGCCGCATCGCGTCTTGACGACCTCTTCGGGAGCAAGTTTCCAAGTCTAGTCGACCGTGTCATAGGCGCCGGGGGGGAAGAATAGACGCTGTCACACAGCGGCCAGAAGGAGGACAATTCGTGACAGTTTGCTGCGCCTTGTGGGACTTGTTCCTGTGCCGTCAACTGATCTGCGGCGACTGGCGTCACTCTCATATATACTTGAAATGAGGTGAGACAGTTTGATAATATCGATTCGCACAGACGTATTCGCGAGAGCTGAGGCGAGTGTGCTAACACGCCTCCATCCCTGAGGGGTAGAACATAAAAGTTGCGTTACAGCGGCTCATTTACTTGCATCTGCTGGGAAAATTGCAGATACGAGCTACTGTTTCTTCACAAGTCGCACCTATGTCATCTGAAGGAACGGACACCGAGAATTCAAATTTCTTTTAAATGTGCAACCACTGGATAGTACAAATAATGTTCTGGTAAACCTTCCTCAATGAAGTCACGGCGTCTAGGCTGCTGTTCCTTAAGTGTGTATATGATATGCAAATTGCTGGCTGGAGTTTAAAGTACCTTACCTGTAAAGAGAGGTGATCGTAAGATGAATACTTCCCTGGAATAAGTGTAAAACTTATCTGTCTTGCACTTCATGTTCTTGTCGCAAAGAGCAAACATTAGCAGTGGCAAGTATCCAATAGTACGTGGAAATGCACGTTTTGCAGTTAAACACTAATTGACTCTGAGTTTGTGTAAACTTCGTGCATCAAACTGGATATACGACACGAAATCATGGATATTGCACGACGCTTTCAGGTTTTGCCCGATTCTGGAAACCCAAAGCATACTCGGAAAACAAGTCTTCTTCTAATCTACAAGGCGTGGTTCATGTCTGTTCTAGGTACAAAGTGTATTTAAAGCATGTCTAAAAGTAATTACATTTCCCAATAGAAGCAGCAAGGTAGAACTACTTATAGAACTTATGCCACTGGCTCAGTGTCATATCAGCCCTAACTTCCGACTGCAAAACAACTGAACTACGTCCAAGCAACTTGTTAGGTTGCTGTTAGTGTATCTCCTTTATCTGCAATTTCTTGTGGGCAGACTTTTTCCAGAAAGAATCGAATTAAGGCTTGGGTTTGGGCAAAAAAGAATCCTACAGGAAGAATCGAGCCATCTCAGCTACGCTAGCAGAGCTGCGTTTCCAAAGGAAAGGTTTTTTTTTTTTCCAAATCTATACGTCTCATGCCATTTCTTTCGGTCAGTATACTTTTTCTACACGGTTACAATAATTTTCCACAATTTTCAAGCGAGCAGATCAAAATCACGCATTTTTCTGCTGACTGTGTTTGCCGTCTAAGTGGAAATATGGCACGCCTATAACCGCTGTACAATTTCGAGGAAATTTACACTTTGTTAGATCCCAGTATACAAAATAAGGCTTTTCAGGTTGAGACCCATGCTTGGCTGGAAAGCAGATGATGACCTGCCGCAGTCGCCAAGTTAAAAAAACATAGTTCGGTTCCAAAGCACAGTGCCTGAATGGCTGACGTCCTTAGTGACGTCATGCTTTCGTGGGTTAATCGACGAGCACCGATTGGACTGGCCCACTTAGAGGCGGACATGGCGGCAGCCAATTGCGAACTGTCTCGGCGTCTCAAGTTATTGTCGTGTGGGAGTTAACACGTTTCGAAATGTGCGCGGCGGAAGCGCAAATAATCATGGTGGCAGGCATGCGTTGTTGACACCCCGGTCCACAAGATATTTCCTCTCTAAAGCTTATCCTTAGTAAAGGCTAGGCTTGCCGAGTACAGACGCCAGTTTTGTGAAGAAAAGTAGGTCCGTAGTTATGACCGAACCAACCCAAATCCGACCACGGAATACAGAATCTGCTTTCTAGGTTTGCGAAAAGCTGGAAAAGCAAACAGTTACCTAAAAAGCTGGCCTTTTTTGCGATTCCGCATCAGAGCTTGCACATATTGGTGTAAGAGTGTTGTCGAAGCGTCATAGCATTACAACGTGCTGAGGTGTATCTAGTTGAAGCATATTTGTAAAGTCGAAACTATGTATATTTACTTCTTAGCACGGCTATCCTGTGGAAGACGTGCAATTGAAGAAAGATGACCGAAGGACCTGCACCGTCTTTGGCGCGGAGCTCAAGTTTCTGTATATTTCTGTTGTTCGCGCCTTTATATAAAGAACCAACGCGCTTGAATATGAGAAACTTCATTCTGGTTTTCTTGTTTGAGGCGTCGATTAGTAATTCAATAGGCGCAAAGGTAGTTCTAGAACGCATTCGGATACTTATGGAATTGAATGAATTTGGCTGACGCCACAGCGACGTATGTAATTTCCGAGTCGGTGAACATACTCAGCGAGGCTAATTAATTAAAAATCACCGACGGCATTCTGAAAACCTACACTGAAAGTGTACTGGCCTACGTATATTAAGAAATTATATATGATTTGGTTTAATTCGTAAGAATCAAATACTGACATTAAAGCGCAAATTCGTGTTTGATGAATTCTTCCTTGAGGGGCCCTAGGTCACGTGGAAACGCACTCGCCGATGACTGCAGACGCCTGCATGGAAGCTGTTGCAGTGTTATCGTCCAGTCCTCCCCATTTCCTAGACAGAGTAAATTTTAGGGCGATATCCCGCTTTTCTACAGACGATTTAACGCCACTTTTTAAATACGGGGCGCATTTTACGGTGCGAAGAGACGACTTTCATTACGTGAGATTTGGTGAAAGCACTTTAAGTAATTTTTGTTGCGAGTTTAGGGCAACCAATCTGAACACATACCCTACACTGGGCAGCAAATGACTAAGCTTTCGAAAAGAGCGAAAAGACTCACGGTTCTTTATATTCACAATCCGGTGTACCCATTAGCAACCATGCTACGACCAGCTAATGTTGAGGCAAAGATTGTAAAGGAAGATAAAACGATTTGAATGTGGTTCTGCTTACTTAAATACAGTAATGTTAACAGGTGTTAACAAGTCCGAGACTGCAACCGACCTAAACTCGCTTTGCGCCTACGTACTGCAGGCACGCAGCAATAGAGACCCTTCTAGATCCCACGCGGCAGCTTAGTTCCAGCAGCCGCCCCAACGAAAGCACTGCAGTAAAATGTTTCTTGTTTTAGAACGTACGTGACTCTATCAAAGAATCTGAACGCCAATTGATCAGCAAAGCGCCGGCAACAGAGACGTCGCTCTACGAAACGAAGCCTGAATACCTACCGCCGTGGGTCAGCTCTTGAGCATTCCGCAGCAGAATACGAGCTTGGTTGTTCGATGCCCGGCGGCAACGACTGTAATTTCAAAGACGCCAGTCCTTCTTCGGCTACCTAAACAAAAAAAAATGGTCTGTCTGTCACTCGATACAGTCGCCCGGCCGAAGAATGTTTGAATACGAAGCATATATAGGCAAGATCGTTTCGAATGAAATCTAAGGTTTGACGAAATCTCGTGTGGTCGGATGAAGGATTCATAGTTGAAGAAACTGGTTATTGCCCACCAAAAGTTTAGTTAAAAAGGCTAAAAATACGTTTAGGCGATAACCAGTTTCTTCAACTATGAAAAGATCGTTTCGAACTACTCAAACTGCTGTCATAACACATGTACACATTATTCAGCGCAAAGGGAATCTCAAGCACGTTTGAGGCAAGATGTAAGTACACAACCGAGAGTGCAGGCGTTCCGCTAATTAGGAATACATGTTGGATTTGTTTTTACGATAGCAAATTAAAAAGAAAAAACTTGATTCGGAAGTGCTGGCGAGAGAGACGAGGTGAAAGCACAGACACAAAAAAAGCTCGAGTTTGTCCAGCTCCAAGCGAAACAAAAGGCAAGACATAACGAACGCTGTCCCAACAGATGGTGCACAAGCAGCGCGAATGAGAGAAAACTGAATTGACCAAACTTCCACAGCGTCAGTTATGAGACGAGTGAAAGGAGAGGGCAAGAGTGAGTGGGTGGAGAGGGGAAAAAGTGACGCACTTAGATGGCAAAGGACGCAGAACACTGTCGGTTGGGCAGCTTTTGCTGCCACGAAAGAAGTACGTGCCCAATTTTCTTTTTTTAGAAAAAAAGCTCTACTCTAGATGGTATTTACTGAAAAGTTCAGCTGTCAATTTATTCGCTTTACAACATTGGCAACGGCCACAGACATGGCCCAAGCGCCACAGACATGGCGCGGCTTGTGCTACTGCGCCCTGACTAACGTTGGCCCGCACGCCGAAGAAAAAAAAAAAACACTGGCGTGCGTCGTTTGCTCCCTTTCAACCCGATTCTCCACGGTGGTGTCAACAGAGATGTTATTAATCGTACTCACATTGCAGCCGATGCAATACTTTGCGTTGGGTGGCGTAGAGTTTGGAACGCCCGACACGCATCACGGGCTTAGCACGGACAAGTACCGCCATCCCGCGTAGCCCGACGTAACCAGTGACGGCGCACTCACATGGTTACCTAAATGCGTGCCTCGCCAATGAATACAACCTATACGGTACATCATCGGGGGTCATTCATGATGTCGCAAACGCCCATAAGCCTCCGGTGCGGAAGCTGGGCCCCTATTATCGCTTCGCTCTCTTGGAGCCACGCCGCTGCGGTGCCACGTGTCCAGGCAAGGGTGGAACGGCTGCTTCGCCTGCGTGTGATCACTTAGCGCCAAATGAGTCGCCTGTGCACTCGCTTCAGCGCTGGGGAATCACGGGACTAGGCGAAGGTTTAACGATACTGCTACGGCGCGTGGTCCCTCAGTTACGCCGCCATCGAAGGCGCTCCGGCTGGGCTGCCTGGGCGTGCCTTTCAGAACGCGCGAAAGGATAAATCAATGATGAAGTGGAGATATGGCTAGAAGGCAGGCTGCGAAATCTCAAACAAAAGCAAAGTTTCGGGCAACCATGTGTGCGTAGTCTTTGCTTTAGCTGGTGATAACTACATTTAGAAGTACTGTGCCGGAGTCGTCTTTTTTAGTTTTGGCTCTACTACTAAAGTGCACTCTAATAGCACGTGCTAGGCAAGAGCTGAACGGGAAGTCTCGCCTGGCCATTTCAATGCTATACCTCCCTCGGGGTACACTTGTAAGATGCGTGAGGCCTGTGGGTGCGTCTTACGCTTTTTACGACATTTCCCACTAACCGGAGGAGAGTGACCGACGATCCCAATCCTGTTTGCGAACACGAAGAGCGGGACCTCAAAGCTTGGAAGATACATTCTCCAGCATCGGACGGCCAAATTGATCGAAAGAACGCAACTCCCTCCCAACTATTTCTTCACTTACAATTAGTCGTGCTTGCTGCAGTGCTCGTGTTTGTTGGGCAACGATTTTACAAAGAGAAAGGAGGATTGATGCATGAGCAACAAGATAAGCGCTTTGTTAACCTTATTGACACATGCTGAAAACTCACGCACGACACCGGTCTTCATGGTCGCCACGAAATTTTGAGTCACCTTGATTAAGCAGATGGCGCCAAGTCCGCCTGGAGGTTGACTCCGTTGACCCCTTGAGTGCAGGCTATGAACACTTCATATGCCGCATCAGCCGCCTTATCTGCCGTTCGTTGGCTTTTGGTGGGCTCTTACACCGTCCCAATGTGTGGCTTGAAGATAATTACCGGTGAGAAAAGCTTGCTAGGCCGGCGCTGCGGCCAATGCCTCCAGTTCATTCTGGAACCTTTTGTGAGCCATTTTCACGTCTTCCAATTTTCCCTCGAGCTGAGAAACAATCTGCTCGCGGATTTCAAGCTCGCTATCATTAAGCGGTTGCAGCTCGTCTTCTTCCAACTCCGCAAATTTCTGCTCAATTTCATCCAGCATGTGGAGTACTTGCCGGGCAGATGCCTGGGCGGACATGTGCAACACCGTTGGGTCGCCCCTCCATGTTTTCCCTCCTTCAGGAGAAGGAACGCTTGCTGGGAGCGTCGCCATCTCTTTGATGTTAGACGCGCGCAGACCGGCGTCTCCTTGAAGGGTCCTATTCTCCGAGAGGTGCGCGCCAGAAACGAGCCACTCTTCTCCCTGCTTTTCGGGTGACCGGTACCACGCGTGCTTCCCTTCCTCGAGCTCCGACCTCGTCGCCATGATTGTAGGAGTAGCTTTTACGGAAGTCAACGCAGAAACTTGTGCCGCAAGGCTATTCCCTGCCTTTGGGCCGGTGAAGCTTGTTGTTGTTGTTGTTCCTTAGGATGGGCACATACCCAATAAGGGGATCGGCCCAACAACAGAGTTTGGAGAAAAAAAGTCTCTTATCTGATTACGGAGCACTGTATAAAGATACTTTTACAAGGTTGGAAACCATTTAGGATTGATGTATCAGGAAAAAATAACGAAAAATTCAATGTGAGAGTAAATATTGCTAATTACATAAAAAATCACTTAGTATTTTCAATTACGCTCAGGGGGGCTGAGCAAACATTCCGGCGGCTGAACCATGTCTCAGAAGCCCCGAATGAAAGTAATGCCGGTACTGACATGTCAAACCCAAGGCTACGCAGCGGCAATTCAGGGAGCTGGTACCTGAGTCTGGTAAAACGTCGGCGGGATAGCAGGAAATGGTCGACAGACTCCTCTTCACTGCAGTAACTACACTGAGATGTTATAGAGAGACGAGAGCTATGAAGGTATACCTGTTTAGCCGGGGAAGTCGACAGCGAAAAGCCGTTTGTATGACCTCTAGATTGCGCGAAGGGTACCAGTTTGTCTTCCAGGAATACTTAAAATCTATCATGGACAATAAAACGAATTCCTTCTTTCGTTCTAGCTTTACCATCCAGCGATATCTTGCAGCAGTGATAAAATACGTCAGCGGAACGACATCTACGACGGGCTCAGAAAGCGCTATTCTTGCCAGAGAGTCAGCGGCTTCATTTGAGGCCCCGCGTGCCGGGGTACCCAAACAATGCGGATTTCAAAAAGATGAGGAGGAAAGAGAGATTTAAACGTGCGTTGGAGAGGGGTATCTTTAAGGGCAGCTAGAGCTAAGCAGACTGAAAGCGAATCTGAAATTATAACTGGGGACACAATTGATGCATCCAACTTACGTAGAGCGAAAAGAATTGCTAAGAATTCAGCATGGAATATAGGGATAAAGTAACCCAGAGGGTCTGAAAAAGCCCAATTAAGGGAGGGTAAAATTATACCAATTCCTGACTTTTCATTGCTCTGAGAGGCATCTCTCTAAATTAGTTTCGGACTGCATGGAGGCCAAATGATCTCAACGGAAACCATTGAGTAGTCTTGTTTGAAAGTGCTTGGCATTTTTGGGGGAAGATGTTGCGGATGGTTAGGAAGACGAAAGTACTGCTATCAAGGAGACGAGTCTTCCTATTGATTTCTAAACCCGATGGGAAAATAAGACTTTGTACTAAAGTACTTTGCGGGCAGAATGATCTCTGGTGCGGAAAAAACGCCCCAGGCTCAACAATAAAGACAAGAGTTCAGCCTGTTTGTTACTGAGTTCCGTCTGTTTCGTCTGCTTGTTCTTCTCTGCCTTCCCCGTCTGTCTGTTGCTGCTTCTCTTCTTTCTCGTTCCCTTCCTCATCATCTTCTTACCTCGGCACCGAAAAACCCACGACACAATCCTTTAATTAATTGTTCCGTATTTCAGCAATATGATTTAGTTTCAAGTTTTCCTGCACCGTTGTTTTTACTTTAACAATGTACGCCGTTGTGAATGGTGCAGTTTCGTAGGACAGACGTGGTTGCGAGACTGTAGTTGCAACGTCGTGGTTGCGAGCCGGTACTTACAGGCTCCCTGACAGGCACCCGCAAATAAGCGGGAGGCATGACAAGATTTTTTCCGGGGGTGGCTGGATTACCTGTATCTGCTTTAACTGACTTATTCGGTGGAGATGCTGAAAGTCACGTGATCCCTGTGCTACTCCCATGATATGAAGGATGGGGAGTATATGCGCTTTAAAATGCTTGCGTTTACAGTTGGACGATTACTATTTCACTTCATGCGTTTAATATACATGGTTTAGCGGTGAGTTGCTTTGGAATGACAAGCGTACCAGCCGCGGTGGCTCAGTGGCTGAGGAGTTGCGCTACTGAGCACGAGGTCACGGGTTCGATTCCCGGCCGCGGCGGCCGCTTTTCTGATGGAGGCGAAAAGCAAAAACGCCCGTGTGTACGAGATTTCGGCGCACGATAAAGATCCCCAGGTGGTCAAAATTAATCGGGAGTCCTCCACTACGGCGCGCCTCGTCGCCTGCGTTGCGTCGGCGCGTTAAACCCTACAATAAATCAATCAATCAATCAATCAATCAATCAATCAATCAATCAATCAATCAATCAATCAATCAATCAATCAATCAATCAATCAATCAATCAATCAATCAATCAATCAATCTTTCAGAATCGGCGTCCAGATTTTAGTCATCCTGGAGGTCGGTATCGATGGTTCTCAAACCCTGGCGCCAAATTCTATTCAGAAATGATCCGGCATATTTACAAGGGGTGGGAAAGGACTTGTTTCTTTCAAATAATGATGATGATGGGGGTTAACGCGCCGACGCTACGCAAGCGATAAGGGACGTCGTAGTGGAGGGCTCCGGATTAATTTTGACCACATGGGGCTCTTTAACGCGCCCCGAAACCTCGAACACACGGGCGTTATCGCTTTTCGCCTGCACCAGAAAAGCGGCCGCCGAGGCCAGGAATCGAACCCGCGTCCTTGGGCGTTTAATTCGAATGGCAGCGTTAGCTGACATTTTGTTAATCCCCTGCCCCCACCCCCTTCGTTGCAACATTCGTCGCTGTCCCAGCCCTTGCGGGACTAAATTTCGTGACTGCGGCCCGCGCGATGATGTGCGTTTGAGACCCTTACTTTAGCTATTCCCCACTCCTATCGCTCCTCGCCTGATGAACGCAAGGAAGCTCTCAATTCAATTCGATTGCCCGCGTTCACCCTCCTCTCGCGCCATCGTTTGGTACATTTTGCTTCCTGCGTGCTCGGCGCAGTTCGAGATAAATTTTGAGCTCTTTTGTTTTAGCGTTTGCTTAATAGACGCTGTTTTTTGGTAGTTTTTATTTAATAGCGCAAGAACCAATCCCAAATATTGATAATTTAAAAAAATCTCGGCATTAAATTAAAGAAATTCTCGGCAATGTACAACCGGCCACTTTGTTTAATAATGCCGCTTGGGCGTATACCAGCGGGTGCGTCATTTTCTGTACGTATTTTGTAGAAGTAAAATCAAACGGCACTGCTTTACAATGTTTATCGTTATTCGCTCAGCCATATTTATGACCGCTGTCAAGTCATTGTTTCCTGGCGAAGTGGGGCCGAACGCCAAGAGACGAAGACCCCGCAAATTGCGCTTCCTGGAAACGTCAGTCGCTTACGCAGTGATTACCAGGCTTAACGACCGCAGTGATTAGCTCCGTGCTTCTGTGGCGCGGGATTTAATTTTTTTTCCCTTCCCGGAATGCTCTCCACATGGGAACAATCGCTTTTGAACGTATTACACACGGCCACAGTGCTACGAACTCAGCTTTGCTGTAAATACCCGAGGCAGAATGCGGTCCAATGTTTGTAGACTCTCAGACAAATGAAATGCGAACCCGACAATATGAACAAGAACACACAAATAGCAAGGTTTCTTTCCATGCAAAATGACGCGTGGCTTAGTTACAGAAACAAAGTTGGCCATTGTGGCTTTCTAAATATATCAATAGTGCACCATTACTGGTCTTCAACGGACAGTTATTTTTCAGTTTTGCGCGTTCTGGTTTATATTTTCGTGTTCGCATTTCATTTGTGCGTGACTTGACTCTACACAGTTGATAAAAGGAAGTTAGAAGTCCAGAGGACAAAAGCAACTGCATCTATAGAACTCAAGAGGCCATGAGGTATTTTGTATTATTACTTGGTGTGCCTATATAAACACCTAATTGTGACCAAGTAGACTAATTTAGATAATGTAGTAGGTCCAAGCGAGGAAAATGTCAGAATAAGTCAATTTTGGAGGGATTGAAGTGAAAGAACTAGTCGCTTTTCGTGTGCAGAATATACGCGTGGGTGCAAAAAGTACCTTAGTTGCGTTGATACACAAGGGCACTGACGAAAAAAGGAACGTATGTGCCGGTACACCCACATACAATTCTACGTTGCTGTAAGAACGTTGTAAGTGGCTTATAGTCACGGGTTTTATGGTGTAACCTTAGAAACGAACCCCCTTGGGTGGAATCAGTGAGACCGACTGAGACAAACACTGGAGGTAGCGCGAGGAGATTTTGGTGTTTCATCGTAGCCGGAGTTAAAGTTTAGAGGTTTGAATTAACGTGTTCGTACCATGGAGTTTCGCAACAGAGCGCTTTCCAGTTAAGTCGATTCGTGGCGTGCTGCTTGTTGAGCTTTACTTATGCTTAAAGAGCCTCCGAACTTCGTTTTCCCTGCGTGCCGAAGGTTGCTTCGGCCACGTTATCCCCCGTGCGCCTCAATCTGATCACATCCCTGAAAATATTAGAGAATAATCTGTCCCCCAGTGTGTCCGTCGTTTTAAACGCTACCCTGTGACACCTGAAACTAAAACACCGAAAAAAAGAGCGTAGCTTATACTAAAGAATTGCGAAGTGTCTTGAGCGAGTAAACCCAACAAACAAGAACTGGCGCACAGGAAGTGAGGGTGGCATGCAAGTTGTAAAAACAGCGGGAACTTCGGTGGGCCGAAGAGAGTAGCCAAGACAGCTTCACGTCCTTTTGGAATTATAGTCGCGCCTAGCTTTCACACAGCGTGGAACAACAAAAGTAAGGTGCTTGGTACGTGGCGTTAGTTGTGGCTCGCACGCTGACAGTGCATGCTGAAGGAAACGAGAGTCCTCTTCGGCTGGGTCGTACCGCCTCAGCAAGGGGCTAAAAGAAGCTTGCGGTGAAAGACGCGCCACTGATATTTGAAGCAGTTCGCTGATATAGGGACACCAAAGGGTGAAAACAAGTTTGTCTATATTGGTAAGTTAGGGTGCCGTGAACACATATACGCCACTCACAACAGGTTGCTTATTCGACAGAAAAAGCCACAAGCAGGAAACACGTACCGCCGCCCCATACACTTTCGCGCACTACACTTGTGACATCAGGACTGCTGAAGTGCGAAGCACGCGATTTATGGAGTTTGCCTAAGCGTTTTCTGAAACGAACACAGAAGCAGCAGGAACGAGGAAATGTCAAATAAATCCGCGCACGAACTTATGCTCGTCTAGTGCTTTTATTGCTCACAAACCTCAGCTAGCAAAGATTGGATGCCTCAGCCCAGGCGGTATACCCCGTTTCAGTGTTTACGTGAGAAGTGGAGGGCAGGTTGATAAGCAAGTGTTTAACGAGCTCACGATAAATGGGGCAAGTCGACAAAAAAAATGCGATTTAACTCCGTGAAACTAGCGACAGAAAAACAAAAAGCTAAAGCGCGCGTGAGAAAGGGGGGGATGTCAGGCCAAGCCCCGAACCGGTGGCGGTGGCTGCGGTGATGGTGCATTCGTTGCACGACGGGCTCGTCGCCCGGCCTAGCGACGCGTTCCGTGACCGCTTGCAAGCAGTGTAAAATGGAGTGTAACGCGAGTGCAGGGCCGATTAGGCAGTAAGCGTGGCCCCGAATTGCCGATACTGGCGAACAGCAAAAAGGGCGACAGGCAACCAATGTCAATGCTAAAGCGGGCAAACATGACCACTGAAACGGTTCAGTACAGAATTCACGGTTGGCACAGTGTTCGAGGGGCGTGCAAGTGTTGCGGACTTCTAACGATGGAAGCTAGGGAAATGGTAACGTAGTCTTTCAAGTCTGATTTCCGGAGTTAGTTTTGTATCGTGGAGCCAGGCGTGCGCACCGGGCCGAGCGTCACGTTCGTGATGAAGACGGAACAAGTGCTCACCATTCTTTAATACCCATCGAAGAACCTTCAGAAATTTAGCGGCGAAGCACCTCAAAGCCGATGCTTGTCCGTCCGGCGTCCGGGCTCACGGCACACTACCGTGTAAATCGGAACATCTGTGAACAGAAGGTTCACAAAAGGTTTGATATATATATATATATATATATATATATATATATATATATATATATATATATATATATATATATATATATATATATATATATATATATATATATATATATAGAGAGAGAGAGAGAGAGAGAGAGAGAGAGAGAGTGCTCCTGGAGAGCCGTGCTGCGCATGCACGAGGAGCATTGGATTTGGATTCGGATTGGATTGGATTTGATTGGATTACATTGTATTGTATTGTATTGTATTGTATTGTATTGTATTGGTTTGGATTGGATTGGAAATCGTTTTGGCAGCAGTAAGCACTCTTACAGGTGATTTATGGTAAGAACGATCCTGAGTGCTTCGCTCCCTCGTCACGATTCACTTCGTGGAGATGCGTGAATTAAAAGGAGTCCCCGTCACGTGAGCCTCGCATGTTTTTGTATAATCTCTCCTGATAAGCGCACTTTTCACCATGGCCGTTAATATGAATTGGACCCCGAAGATTGACGCGTAGTTGCCGAAGTATTTCATACCCACTTGTTTAAAGCGTAGTTTACTTTCATTACCGTTTATTGTTCAGGGACATTTTATGCTGGAACGGGAAGGGTAAACGACTTTCTACGCAGTTTGCGAAAAAACAAATCTTTCAGCAATCTGGATGGTTCCTATTTATAGCTTGTCTTTCAAAGTCTTCGCCTACCTGCAGCACATTTTCCGTACACAATTAGTATGCCGAGTCTGTTTTTTTCGTTCCCCTTTCAACCGCCCGTTCGGAGTTTTTGCCGCCATTTTCACTTCATGTATTACACAATGGCATTGCAATTTTTTGTCAGATTTATGTGTTCTCCACAATACGTAGGTACTACATGTATACTACATTAAAACATACGCTAAGAGGAAGTACTTAAAGGGTCTCAGGGGAGTACCAAGTAGAAACGAAAAAGGAAAGGTTATAATTCGCGGGAAATGACCCGAAACAAGGTTTTACACATACACACGCACAGAAAAGGTGTTTCGCCCGGAAAGGTCGATTAAGGGAACACCTCTTACCGAAGTGCTTTCAACGCAGCCACGGCGAGAAAATCGTTTCAAATTGTAAGAGCCCTTTGTACAGCAGCGGCTCGTTTTGGGGCTCATTGCAGCAGTCTCTGGGAGTCTCGACAAAACGAGCAAAAATACTGCACCGAGCACGTTTCTCCTTCTTGGCCCAGTTGAAAAGAGAACGATTATTGAACATCATACCCGCGAACACGTCAAGGGCAATGTATCGCTAAACGTCGGTAATTTGCGAACCTTGCCAGTGTGCTCTTGGGAGAATGATGCTGCCACGTTTTGATATTGAAGCTCGTAGGCTCCAAGCGCAGACCAATTACCCAATGTCCGACACGGTAGAGTTGAAAAGTTAACAATGTTTCTCGCCTTCACCTCACATTTTTTTTCTTTTGTTCCGTTTAGTTTGGTGTCTTGGTGTTCGTGTTCGCTACAAAATCGCTTCGAACAGCAATCCCCTCGCCTCAGGTGATACTGCAAGGTCGTGTTAAAATTAATGCAAAGTGTGAAGCTCTAATAGTGTGAAGCTCTAATCTTCTTAAAGTCTTATCTTGATTATCCCTCGTCGCACGAAACAGCACTTCTCATATTTCCGCTCGACATGCGACAAGTGTCAGAAGTTTCAGTTTTACGTTTGTTTTTAGGGCGTACAAGAACAGTGAGTAGGAAGCGTGCGAGCGTGTCGGCAGTTCTTGTTTAGTTTTTAAAAATTTTCAGCCACCAGCGCAGTAGAATATAATTTATGAAGTATGAAAAAGTAGCTTTTGGTGTAAGAAAGCTACCGGTAAGGACGGTGTCTTTCCCTCGCGGCTGCATGGACGGTTACCAAGAAGGCTCAAGGACAAGCACCTGTCAACTGCAGGAACTGGCGGCGAAAGCCTGTGGTCGGCTTGTGGCGCAAGGGTAACTTTCCGTGGTTTGTGTTCAGCAAAGCGTTCATGCGTGAAACGCGGTGGCTCTCACGCTTCTGGTCTTAAGGTTCATGCAGTGAGAGAAGTACCCGTACACGTGCGACTTTAAAGTTAGGTGCAAAAAAACTGCAAAAAAGAGCCTTCTTTCAAGCTTTGCAAAGTGTTTGGCCGAACTTCGAACTTTTGGAAATTTTAAAGATTGAGGGACGCATTTACTACGTGTGGCCTGTGAAAATTCGGTATCCGTCGGCACGCGACGGATACTAACATAATACGCAAAATTAACCATCCAAAGTTTCCCCGCCTGAAGTTAGAACACATTGTTCCATTGGTCCCTGCCCAAAAAAAAAAACAAATGCCGAAAGATTTATTGTTTGGGCACTTTCGGAAGTTTCAAGGCTTCAATTCAGTTTTTAGTTGAAAGCCAAATCTTTTAACCGCGTATGCTTATTCAACTGAGTGTATAAGGGTAGCCATTACTGATAAGCGTCTCCCGACCAATTTTAGCATTAACCAGTTTATTCTTGGGTCACTTGGATTTTAGGTCTCCCTGGTTATGGTCATGCCCCTTTTTCATCGGTCAGCTTTTTTACTCCCTAATTACACTGTTTTTTTTTCTATTTCTATAGAGGCGACAAAATTAAGATGTTAACGTGTAAATTTCGATATCCAAAAATATTTGTCACAGGCTGTTTTGAAAACTAATACATATATTCATAACTTCGAGATTTCATAGGAGATCCCCGATTTCCACGCTCAATTATAAGTCTAGACGGGGAACTAGAATAATAGCAGAACATTTCTTGGGCGAGGTTCCTCTTTGCTGCTGAGTAATTGCAACCGCTGCTGCCCATTTTTGAATACGGCTCTAATGAGGGGCCCATTTTCGAAGTTGCAATGGATCTTAACGCAACGCCTGTTCGCCTCTTTGATTCTTGACCTTTTCTTTGATAAGCGAAGTTTCAAGAATTCTTCTGTTCCTGCTGATAATGAAATATTTGGCCATGACGTTATAAAATGTTCCTGCGTAATTGGAATTTTGGAGAGTCAACCTAAAGGCAAGAATATCGGCAAAAACTAAACAAAACGAAAAACGTATGCGCTGCCGGGAGGAGAGTGCGCTTCACTATATTGACTTTTCCCGATGGGGCTTCTTTGTGGGAAAATGCCCATGAACACTATAACAAATTTAAACAAATCTGTGCCGATGGTACAGACGATTTTATGCGTAAGCTGGAAAGAACGTGCAAAGCCTCTTCCTCTACTACGCAAAAGGCCTTAAAATGAAAAGGGAATTTAGATAAGCGCATGAAACGAGCCCATACCAATCGTCAAATTATTCACATCCCCAGGGGAAGCTATCCGTATGGCGAAGCAGGAACGCTATAAGTGTGCATGGCGTAATGTTATTCGAACGTTTCCAGGAAAATTTAGGAACGCTCGTGCCAAAAGAAGACAAAAATATTCATAGAGCAGCGCACGACGGCGAGACCATTGTAGATCAAAATGGCATGGGTATGCACTTAAACTTCTACCTGGAAGTGGTGAAATGAGAGCAGTTAACGCAATCTGTTCTGTTCCTTACATCTTTTCGCGATCTCGTAAGGCTGAAGTTTTTTTATTTCTAGTTGCGCAGGTGACTTACCAGATGGTCTTGTTCTGGTATGCCCAAGAGCATGTAAATTTTAGCGCGGAATGTTGGGCAAGTTGATAGTGGGATAAGATATGCCTATTTCTGACCGAAAAAAAAAAACCGATCAGAGCGCATTAGAATCATGCACACGAGACAGGTTCCAGACATCAACTGAGCATGTTGATGTCAGCTGATGTCTCGCGCCTGTCCCTCCCGCATTGTCTCGTGCTTTCATCTTTTCCTTTTGGCGATAAGGAATATGCAGATGTTATTATATGATAATTTATTGTTCCAGTTATCTCAAGGCATTATAACCCCTTCAGTTAGCCTAGACACGGCGGCAATCTTGACGCTAGATCTAGCCAGGACTTTTGAGAATGTCACCCACGGTGCCATTATGGAAGGGCTGGAAACCACAAACCCAGGAACCCGCACATAAAACTACTTCGGAAACTTCCTTACAAATAGAACTGCAGTAGTTAACACAGGAACCGTTACCTCGAACACTATTTCACTTTCAGACAAGGGCACATCCCAAGGAGCGGTGCTTTACCCGCTCCTATTTACCCAGGCAATATATCGAACATAACCAAAAGGCTAAACCTGATCCCTGACCTGACATTTAGTCTGTATGCAGATGATATGGTTCTGTGGATGAGAAGCGCTAGCGACGCATACGCAGAGGAAACGTTGCAGAAGGCTTCACAGGTGGTTATAGAAGAAGGGAAGTAGGCAGGATTATCATGTTCACCAAATAAGTCTTAACTCTTTCTAATCCCCCTAAATGAAGGAAACAGCAACTCCCGACGATAAATTACACACAAACGACTGTCCGATTGAAGAGGTCTCACCACTACAAATCCTAGACCTCCAAATTTAGAACGACAGGGTAAACACTAAATTCCTCCAGACATTTAAAAGACATATCAACTAAACAATCGATCTCAATCTCAGAATGTCAAACAGACGCAGGGGTTTAAAAGAAAAGGAGAGGATCAGAATGGTACAAGCGTTTGCCATCAGCAGAATAAAGTTTTTTTACCCTATCTAAACCCAAGCACCGCAGAACTGAACAAAATGAATCAGTTAATAAGGGAAATATATAAATCCGTACATCACCTGCCACTTTGCACGTCCACAGGCAGACTTGAGGGACTAGAGTTGAAAATAAAGCCGAATAACTTTTGGAAGCCCATTTGGTCAGTCAATACAGACGATTTTTCTAAACCCCTACAGGAGTACACACCCCGCATAACCTAGGAATCAAACATCCTGCTCAACAAACTGGTGCACTGCCGATAACGCGTGACACGCGCGCAAACTTAATAATTAGGCCAATCCCACGTAATATGAATCCCATACTCCACGTAGAGTGAAGGGAAAAATGAGCTACAGCTCTTCAGACAAACTTTGGAAGACAAACCCCCCGTCGTGTATGTTGATGCAGCTGAATATAGACCACGAGGCCTACGCGATTGCCGTAGAAAACGCCGGAGGTTCCCCTTTAGATACCACATCTATCAAGGTCGTCGGTCCTGATACAGGGGAAGAGGCGGCAATAGCCATAGCACTTTTACTGCAACCCACCCCAACCACAGTCATCTCAGGTTCTAAAACCGCAATTCAAAATTTAGCTGCCAGCTTAATCTCCAAGGCAGTACTCTCAATTTTGAACGCAAACCCCCCTTTGTTCCCCATAGAACTGGTCTGGACACCGGTGCACTCAGCTTTCGACGGGATTTCATGAAGTGGTTTTCTCCTGAATGCACACTGAGTCAAGCAAAACCGCCGCTTTAGGATGCACCACTCCTCAAACTGTTCAAGAGAAATATAAATCTTCTGGACACCCAGTATAGGCAGCTGTGCTACCTTCCCTGGAAAAATGTGACAAAAATGTATTCGCTTCTTTCTGGGTAGAAGTCCTCCATTTCACGGATGCGAGCGGTGAAAGCTGCTTCAAGGAATCAGCACAGTTCGCTCTGTCATTGTTGGCTATGCCCCTGAGCAGCGCCGATGTCGAGCGTGTATTTTTACATGAACTTGGCGAAATGGCGCCTCCGAAATAGAATGAGAAATGAAATGCTGAGCGCCATCCTGCACGTTCGCTATGGCCTTAGGCTTCCAAGAGTCTGCTGCCGAGACTTCCAACCGGCGGTGAAGATGATTCAACTCTTCAACGCAAGGAACATGTACGGTTCTGCGGAACTGGATGCCATACATTTTCCCGATCTGTCAGATGCCAGTGATGATGAGTGTGTGTAGTGCGAGAAAAAATACCGTTCAGTCATTCCCGTGCCAATTTTTATTTCGCAAATTTAATAAAATGAGTGTTGTTTGCTCACGTTCCATTTGTAATTTTCTATATGCAAAATTATTAAAATTAATGTTGTTTGTTCAGCTTCCATTTGTATACGTAGTATTTTTTTCATACTACAAAGCAGTTTTAAAGAATGAGAGTACTTCTTAAACTTCCGCTTATTTTGGGCTTATTCGCAAGAGCGCGCCGCTATTTTTGGGCTTCTTTTGGGGTGACTGCTTGTTTACTCGGCGGCATCTGGAAACTCTGCTAACAACTGACCGAAAACACCGTCCCTACCAGGCTATTTGATGCTCTGCTGCTCCGCTATTTTAGCGTGGAGTTCATCCGCAGGATCAACTGCCGATGGCCGCGTCTGCCAATGCTAGCTACCGAGGTTAAAGCGCCCTGCACAAAGCTAATATACGCGTGCTTTGGTACGAGGCTCATAGCGCCATCGCCGCTAGTCAAAGTACGTCGGCGCGGCTGGTCACCCAGCAACACTTGAAAAGCTCGTCCCACACCAATGATCACAGCGAGCTGAACGAGGCAGCATAGTAACGAAGAACTCACGTCCACCTTCTTACTGGCGCTGAAACCCATACGCCGCATCGTGCTGCATTTTCCTCAAAACTGAGTAAGTGAACATGGTGCTGCATTCCCTTGTCGACTCCTTTACCATCAGTTGGCCTAGCCCATCCGAAAGAGGGTGACCCCTTAGGACAAGCCGGCGGCGAAGTGAAGAGTGCGGCACGTCAACATATTACGCAGCGATGAGGCAATCATTTAAAATTGGTCCATAACAGCGGGACAGCGTCTTGAAATGTAGGAAAACATGCTGATGTCTCCCATTTTTCTGTGCATACGTGTTAGGTGTTGCCTAGCAAAGTAAATGCCTCCTCTTCCTTGCCGGCTCTGCATTATTTCCTCGAGCACTCTTCCAAACAAGCATTCCAGCGCTTCAGATTATCTATTTGCAAAGCCTCATCTGCTTCATTTTTGAAAATATCGCTCTAGAGATTCACTGACTAACATCATTCATGAGCATGGCGTCTAAAAATACCGATAAGGCGTAGAATTAAGAGTATGTAATTTATTTTGTGACTGAAGAAGATCAGGTTGTTTGTAAAACTCAACATTTAAGCATCGTAACTCCCAATCGCTGACTCCTGTCTTCACTAAAGCTCGAGCATTAAAGTATTAATGCTCGCCTTGTGCACTACTTGATATTAACGGTCTCTATTTACCTTCACTGAACAAATTACTGTGCATTTAACTTGTATACACTTCTCGCATGCATGATAACTTTGATATATCGGCTTCAATCGGGGCTGTGGGTATTCTGCCTTACATATGTTTGGAAATTCCGCAAGGCTCCGAAGTGATTTTGTAAACGAGTGAACAATACAATATATGAAAACAAGGAACGCAAGAAATGAGCCAAAACATACAACTTTAAAATGTAAGCAACTGCATTTCTTTTAAAACTCTTGATCCCTGGCATTAGATCCCCGCGCACCCCCCTCCCCCCCCCCCCCCCCCCCCCGCTTCGAACATTCAACAAACGCCAGTAAGATTACACTAAGCAGGGCTAATTTTTGTGCATCACAGATGATTGTGTTGCTCAAACCCAAAAATCGTTTCACATAAAAAGTGGTTCACTTTAGGCGTTAAAAGAAAGATTGTTTACTAGAATAGACCTGGTCGCCAATGTAAGAGTGAATATTTTTAGCAAGCTGCGTTTTAAAACAAGCAGCCCTCGTTCAGCCGACCCCTAGGCAAACAAGCCGAAGGTCACACGAGAAATTTATAAACCGGGCCGGTAGTAGGAACCCATTTCCGTATTCACGTCGCCTCTACAAGAAGCATTGACAAACAAGATTTGCGTCTCCGGTAGTGGCTACGCTAATGGGAAGAAATGGGGCTTCCCGGGCAAATAGTTCTCTAACGCAGTCCGCAGAAGACAGAGTGTTATTGCTGCCTCCGCAATGGGCAGGGTTGGGAAAAACGAAACGAAAAAGGAAGTTCCGAAGCACTTCCTGAATAGCATTTCGCCCATAACAGCAGGAAATATACTCGGCAATTGAGCCTTAGAACCACTCACTCACTCTCGCTCACTCACTAACTCACCGTAACACGTACCGTGAATATCACAATTTTTGAATTGTTCTGCAACATTAGACAAGACCGAATTCAGCGTCTTCGTCCTCCTTCAAGTATGGGACTTACGGACACGCACACGTTTTGCCCCTTACGCATACCGTGACTCCACCCGCTTGTGAGTTAGCGCACTTGCCACACATGACGCCAGTACAACCGTCGACTTGAAACAGTGACTGTCCACGTTTCGAGAGACACAATGTTGGTGTCGCTCTCAGGTTGGTATCGTGCGTCACATCGACACAATGGCGCCCAGCCATCATGCTCTCGCGTGCCGATAGTTGACAGCTGCATACGCAACGCAGAGAAAATTTTTGCCCACAGACACGAAAATGTCACGGTACCCTGGCCGTATACAGCTCCGCTGTAAAACAATTACAAGCCGCGTAATTATCTGTGCTAACTAGACACTGACTAGGAAAATCACTCTGACTATCACTTGCGCTACTTAGAGCAGTCGCATGTCGAAACCAACGATCGTCCAAGAAGGAGAAACGGAGTGTCGATTATTTCCTGTGCTTCGAACGTGCCTGCACCGAACAGCATGGGTTCATCAGTGCTGAGCTTAATTAGAGGGGCTCACAAAGCTCGGGCGGACCGGGTAAATCTGGCGGACCGGCTGCACACTTATTAAATGCCGGGAAAGAAAGCACAACATACGTGGGTAACAATGATATTTTGACAGCTTCCACTTTTGAGCGCTGTCACGACGCGTTCCTGTGGTTAGAAAGGAGGGGGCGAGAGAACACGCTCTTTAAAAAATTTCGCGTTGTCTTCAAATAAGAGATTACTTTCTTAAATTACACCACCGCCGATCGGCCGCCCTAGCCCCGACAATTTTATGAAAAATGTCAATAGCAGGACACAAAAGCGGTGACACTTTGAGCCCTCTTCAAAGTTGGAGCAGGATTGGATGAAACGAACCGCCTTAAATAACACCGTGACATTGCCGCATTCGTGAGGAAGAGTAGACGCACATTTATTATAGAATCATGAAAGTTATCTACGGCTATATGTTTTCATTTTGAATGTAAGCGGAGAAATATCCGGATCTAAGGCGATTGCCTTCCGTTCCAAGCGAGCATACCGACGGAAATATATGGTCTGAAAGATTACATTTTAACTTCGTTCTACGGGTTTCTTGTTGGTACTTGTGCTTTTTGACTTGTCATTGCTGTATCTGTATTTCTATTTAGTTATTTCAATGTATTCTGCATTCTCTTGCGTCGTTTCTGACGTGTTTTTATGACCCCAGGCATACCATGCTTACTCCATTTCTGTCGGCCCGCATAACTCATGAGCGTTTTGTATCATATTGAGTCCACCTTCAGTGTTTCGCATTACCGGTGATATTTACATTTGACGTGATTTATTTCATTTTTTGCAGAATTTCAACGCAGAAATCATGCGAGGAACACGCCCGAAAAATTGGCTTACGATTACGGTACTCCCTGCAGCTAAATTTGAGCTCAGCGCGAACTGCTCAGTCTTCTGGGTTGCGGGGCAGAGCTGCTGCTTCGGTGGCGCGCACCTCTGGAGCCTTTCCTTCTTCTGAGGAAGTGATTGCGTCATCGGCGAATGCGTGACAGCGCGCGCTACTCTGGCGTTTTCTCGTAACGCAACGCCGCCGCGGAGAACATATCGCGCGGCACCCTCGCCATTCCGCCCTCCTTCTCGCAACATTTCCGTCATCTTCCTCCTCCGCTTTCCTCATCGTTCTATCTTCGGTGTCCTCCTCGCTCTCTCGGTTACGATGAGGCCGACGGCGAGGGCCGCCGTGAAACCACAGGAGCGGATGCTTAAGAGTTGCGCTGGAAGAAGCTGTACTATAGCTTGAAGAACCTAGGGTATCGTAAAGTGCTGACTTTGGAAACAAACAACAAAAGCCTGACAGCGTACTTGAGAACGAAAGTATAAGGAGGCAGAAATCATTCAATTGCCGCTCTTTTTCTGGACAGTCGTGGTAGTACCAGTAAATGGCCCAATTGTCACGACTGTAACTAGAAGGCACGAAAGCGCTTTTATCTATGGCGAAGATTTTTTGTAGATGTTTGGTCGACGTAGGCCGGAAAACAGCCCCCTTCTAAACTTACGGAAATTCGGATTAATCGTAGGGACCGAAAGTACGAACACTGTCTCATTTACTTTTTGCAGCGGCGCCCATTTTCTTGACAGTACAACCACAACAACGACGGTTTTTTTTTTTTTTTTTTTTTTTTTTGCAGAATGGGGCAGTTAATGCGTGCGCCTAAAAAACAAAGACAAAGAACAACAATTCCGTGGTTGAACGCGGTGAAAGCTACTTTGCCCAACAATAGCTCGGCTTTGCTTGATTGGCCCCGCATCTTCTGCTTCCAGTTTGCCTGGTTCTGGTGAATCGGCTGCCAGATAGCCCCCTTTATGGACGTGCCTTAGTAGAAGTGGATAGATTTAGTCAGACAAGCCCCACGTCCTCAGGGTACCAGGAACGTGGTTCGGGTATGCCTTCCCATTTAATTTCACCTCAATTAAACATTTATCCATCACAGCAAGGAGTGTGACTCGCGATCTCCAGCAAGGCATTGAACCGTGGCCGACGCAAAGCATGAACTTGGGTATGATTATTTTTATCGCGGAAAACTGTAGCTCAAACTTTGCGTCCCTAGTAAGCCCGGAAACTTCAAGCGCCGCAAGCCATCACAGAATGCCACGGGCAATCGAATTTCATGGACGCTGTTGTTGCTTTCGGGGGATTCAAAGTAAACGTACGTGCTAGCCCTTAAGAGCCCGTCCATTCCAACCGAGAGAGCACTCTCACGCATTCTGAGGAAAAGCTGAGCAGAGCTGCGTCTTTATATGTTACTTTTACTTTAAACTGAAGCTGGGTGTTTCCTGCGAAATGAACACCGCGTATGGGGCCAAAGCTGTAAAAACGTCAACAATCGAAAATCACCTGCACCAACCTCGGTATCTGAACGCTACACTTGAAAACCCAAAGAAGACAACCTAGTTTGAATCCTAAATCTTTGACTACTATGAAAGGGTCAAGGGTCGCGGCGCCAATTTGTGTAAATGAATGCGACCACATTAGCAGAATTTCTCGGCTCTCTCATCAACTAGTGCATCTAGAGCTACGAAGAGGTTTCTGGCCTGTAGTCATGCTCAAATTTGGTATTTTTGATTAAGTCTCGACAGGGTAGCTGGAATACTAGAAGCGACAGGTGATGTCCCCCTTCAAACAAGTAGTTTATCAAGAGAGCTAATATGGAGTATAGTAGAACGCACACGTCTTCCAGTTGTATTGTTAAAAGCAGCAGCAGAAGCATTGGAAAGGTATTGAAATGCGCTAAAATAATGTCTCAGCAGACCAAAAAGGTAATACCTAAAAAAGAATCAAAAGCCTCCAAAATTGACAGCTGACATTGTTGTGGTGATAGTCTGTAAAGTAATTTTCAGACGGAGTACAACCACCCCTTCGACTTCCAATTTAGAGAAAGTTGAAGAAACAAACCAGAAAGAAGCGTGAGATCAAGAGCAAGAAAGAAGAAAATATTTGCAAAGTTTCGGTGTACGTGCAAAAAGATTATGATGATGACCTTGCAAAGAAGAAAAATATGAACAAAAAGTGCAAGTTGAAGAAGGAGGAATGAACTTGGTTTCGACGTAGTTACGCTATGCTGCAAATCGGGGAAAATGCGGAGGGGATGCTCTACACAAGTGAAGCTTACAAAGTTTTGCACAAAGCTCACCAACACCGCAAAGGTTCTGGCAACCTGGTCAACAGCCGTTCCAAGTACAGCCCACCTAATTATTGGATACATTTATGTAGACGGAGAAAGCTGCTTCACTTCCTGCCATATGAAAAAAGAGGTTATATTGAGGATGATATTTCATTGAAAAGATGGGTTTCCTGACGTCCACACGAGTCACCTTGTTAGGTCAATTTCAGGACGTTTGAACAGAGCCAAATTTACACGTCGTCTAGTTGCAAGGTAGGGTTTCCGTTTTCAAGGGCAAGGGGGTTATGTATTTGTCGGGTGGTGACGCAAGGGGAGTACACATTTGGCGTTCCGTGGTGATAGCCATCAGGTGTATTTCTACAACACGCGGCACCGGTGAAGGGAATGGGGGGGGGGGGGGGGCAGGTATGTTTCCGTCAGGTCATTGGGGGTGGTGTTTCCGTCAGGTCATTTGGGGTGGAGTTACGAATTATCAATGAGAAACCTTGTTATCGACATTGTACACGTTATTTTCTAGCGTTGTTAACTCAGACTAGGAGTTGAGGTTGTGAAAGATTCCTTGTCAATAAACCATGTTTCAGTCATCAACTACATTATCGAAAATTGTTCGAAATAGAACAAATTTCTAGTTGTGTCGGTGGCTTTGACGATGTCAAAGCAAATGCGCAAGATGAAGCAGCACAGATCTACGCGATCATAACATGGTACGGCAGGAGATACAAGCACCAATAGTACTGCCATCGGAATACTTCACAAAAAATTATTTTCTCAGCAAGCAGTAAACCAAGGAGACACGATATGTTTTAAGCTGCTTGCATCTTGCATCTTAAGTAAACTTCATATTGAGGTAACTCTTCAGCGCGTGTTCGCCACGCCCATACAAACGTCCAATCCATACTCGCCCCCTGTCCATACAGTTACGGTGGATCGGCCATGTGGACGCGGATAAAAAATCACTAAGACTACTAATCCACCTGCATTCAGCAAAGTGTGTTAAGACAGTAAGATAAAAGCAATGCTGATGGAACCAAGGTTCTTGACCTTGCAAAGGTCCGCCAGTGGACCTTTGCGTGGACCAGTGGACCAGTGGACTTCTATATACTTTGATGCGTAAGCGCGTGCATCCACCTAGCTCGGCCTCGTTTTACGCTTAACAGTGAGATAATGACTTTAAACCAATTGGAGAACTGAAAGCGGTGGAGTAAGAACCACATTTCTGGGGTTAAAAAAAACTTTTACGTATTGTGAAAAACACTCACTTCACTTTCCAAATGCCCCAAACGAGGAGAAAAGGGGAGTTTCAGAAATTTAATGAAGCTTTTATTTCTGCGCGTGCCAAGTAACACTAGGCGGGTCGTTGTGATTTATGGCTGGCAGGCTCGCACTTGAGATGGATGATCATACAAAAATGCGATATTTATCAAACGCGATTGGTCCCTTCATAAACAGGAGGCAATTTTGAAGCGCCGCAAGAGTGGTGGTACAGTCATTCGTTGGAAGCACATCGACATTTTCTTTACTTGCTCCTTTTACGCTTGCTGGGGGGTACCATGACGGGCTTCCCGTGAGCCAGCAGCTCCACGGCAAGATGAAGTGCAAGTTCCGGCCTGCTACTGCACATGGCCTTCCAACCCGGAGTCTCTTTGACGGCCGCGGCATGTTCGCAGATATAGGCCACGACGCGCGGCTTGAGTTGCAGCGCGTTGTGCATGTCAGCGAACAGTAGCACCTCTGCGGCATTTTCCACGGACAGGTCGGCGCCGATGAACTCCTCGCACATAGCCTTGAGGCGCTCGAGGGCGTACTTGTCGGCCGCCACGAGCAGTTGTTGCGGGAACTTGTCGACGTTCGGCGCCTGGCCGGTGTAGATAAAGCGAAGAGTCTCCCTGAAGACTTCGTAGGATATATCAGCGATGTCGACACTACTCTCCCTCGCCTCGACCACGTCGTGATCGAACATCGAGGCGAAGATTGGGCAACGGACCGTAAGAATGCATTTGTGGGCGTGAAGCTGGCGGTCGCCCACGTTGAAGACTACGTCGCCAAACTTTTCGCATTCGAACAGCCTACCCAAGTCTTCGGGCAGCTGGCATGCTGGTACAATAAACCGGTTCATGTTGTTTTCGCCAGATGTGTCATTGTACTTCCCTGTGACGCCAACTTCGCACAGTACCGTCAATCTGTCATCCTCAACGAGTCCATTCTCCGTGTTGACCAAGAAGTCTCTCTTAACGAACTTCTTCCAGCCCCAAGATTCACCGGTGGTAAATAGACGCGCGGCGTGAATGGTTTTGGAGTACGCCACCTTTTTATCGGAGTTGAGAATAGAACAGGTGAATTTAGCACAGATATCTCTGCCGTGATTGCCGACTAAGTTGAGAAATAGGGAAACATATCCCGCACGGTCACCGTCGTTACCGTTGGGATACAGCTGCAAGCACCATGTACCGGTGCCGTGCAGTCCGGTTGGAAACGTGGAACTCTCTAGACTCTCGCCAGTACCCTCCCGGCAGTAGCTGAAGTTATTTAGGGTCCACGTGAACGAAAACTTCGTGACGTTCACTTGGGTGCAACACCATTCGTCAGCCAAAGCCATGTTTTCGTTGTCCATTCAGACGTCACCGTGATCGATCTGTAGATGACTACGCACTCAATTTGCTTTTCCACGTTCTAAAACTTCGCACTGCCTAGAAACGTGAACAAATACATATATCAACGTCGCGCGCGGCTGTATTACCTGCAATAGCGGTATCTGGATGGCAGAAGAGCGTCGTGAATTTTCGTCTCACACAGTGCAGCCACTAGGCTACTCGGGTGAGGGCACAATGACGACAGCGTGTACAAGGCAGGAGGCCATTGGAAGGGTTGATGGTTTCGGGCAAAAGAAGGGTGATGCACAGCGGTAGACGACACGAGTAGGTGCTCGAAATGGTCTTTTGGCGCCTCGCTGTTCTTCGCGAAGCCTCTTTGACAGGCGTTGGCAATGGAGCGCCCTTCTTCTTCACCGCTGCGCAACTTCTGGGCTCTTGTCAATGATGACGATAACCATCTAGAGCATTGACATACGCAGTATCGCATGCGCACGACAAGGGGGATTGCCGATTGATTTGAGGTTTAGCGCGCCGACGCTACACACGCGATGAGGCGCTGTAGTGGAGGGCTCCAGATTAATTTTGACTACCTGGGGATCTTTAGCCTGCGCTGAAATCTCGTACACAGGGGCGTCTTCCCTTTTGGCCTCCATTGGAGAAACGGCCGCCGCAAGGTGGATTGCCAAGTCAGGGAGCGACCTGTTACGAGCTAAACGGCAATAATTTTTTGACATTCTTGAGACACTTGAACGCGCAGTGTCAATAGTGTGTGCAGAACGGCAGGTCGAAGGGAAAGATTCTACGCAGTCGTATTAAGTACCCAACCTTTAATGCAGAGCGGCACACACGGAATTACGGCGGGAAGGAAGGGGGTCGACCTTCTGCGAACGGCATACGTCAATGTCATCCGGAATAATTGGTCCGCACTGCCACAGCTTCACGCGCTAGGCAAACTAATACTAGGCGTGACCAGCAAGATTGGTACGTGACACCCATTATGACAATCTCAATAGCTATCGTATGTATGTCATCTTCGGGCGGATTTACTCCTAGCCAGCTCGCGTGCGCAGAAGGCTGGGATGGCGTTTCTCCAGGGAGAATGTCAAGTGAAACACACGAAGGCTGTGTCGACGGCTGCTCTTTAATAAGTCTATCTGGCGCGCAAGAGTCCAAAGCCAGTGGATTCGTAGGCGCCAACGAAGAGTCCTCTATACCTGCTGGCTTCCTATGAATGTGGTTGTTGTAGCGTCGCATTTCTCCATGTGCAGTCGGTAGCGCCCACGAGCGTATAGCACCTTTTTTTTTTTTCAGAAGTACGCCAAGAATCAAAACAGCGTCCAGACGAAAGCTACGGACATCAACCGGTTGTTGTTGGTTGAACTTTTTTCGTGTGACTACTTGATCCATCTTTGAGCATCGATAGGACGACTGAGAAACGTGATCTGTGGCTCGGTCTTGTGCGTGGAGTTTCATACTAATACATACTAGCAGGAAAATTGTCGCATAAAGTGCCATAACCGCTGAAAGTGTCCATTCCTGGATGACCCTTTGCAAAACCCTAGCGCGTGAAAGCATTAAAAAATCAACGTCTCGGTCTATTTCGGCGTGACCTTAATAGTCCAATTTAAAGTACGTGTCCGCCGGAAGTTCTGTGCAAGAATATTGGGCAATGCTTACATCACGTCTTTTTGCGATGTGCGGCTAAACTGCCAGCGCCCACACTCACAGACAAGATTAGGTCTCGATACTGAGAGAGTTCTGGCGCCATTTGGCGTACGCGGGGAACAAAATTATCGCGAAGCCTTTCCATACTGCAGCAAAATGGAGTTCCGGTTGAACTTAAAATCCAATTTTGAGCACTTGTAGTAGCACCATCACCGCTGCAGCAGCCGGGATTAAGCCGAGTTGAAAACTGTGTGCTTCTGCGTTGCCACTACCAGGGTTGGTGCGAGCCATCCCGCAGTTGGAATCTAATTTTGAGTGCTTCTGGCCGTACTTTTGCTCAAAGGGGCACTGAAAAGTGCACATAAAAAGACAGGACAGGCATCCGGCGTCACAGCGCCATGTTGCACGAGTGCAAAATGCAGGCGATGGACATAAGGGAGCCCGAGCGATGATTTAATCATCCAGAGAGAAAGTTCCGTATGTCTAAAAGATCTAAACTGCGTTAAATTTATGTAACTTGGAAAATATGGCTGACGAGAGTTGGCGCACATGCCTCCTTTTGCACCTAATGAAGGTGAAAAAAAGCGTCGACTTGAGTTGCAATGCCAATAGGATACCTTTTTACCTTCTCGCTTTTACATTTTGTATCATAAATGACAGACCCATACATAATTTTATGGTACTACTATGCAAAGAAGTTTTGAAATAAAAGGGAGCGAGAGAGAGAAAGCTTTTTTGAACGCTGTAGAGGTTAACCCCACAAACGGCGGGGCTTGCTACTTCAGATAGAGTGAACATAGGCCAAAAATAACGGAAAGGGAGCAGAAGTGCGTAGTAGCAATGGATAGGAGGGAGAAGGAAATGAAATCACTTCGTAACCTGAAAAAAATTTTCGGCATTAGGAGAAAAAAATATCTGAGGATCTCAAGGCTACAGGAACTCCAGTAATCTCGAATCAGACGAAAAGGTTAAAAGTGTCTTTATCTAACTCAGGAGTTGTGCTTTACCGGCAATTCTTCTAAATGTTACGCCTAACTCTCTGGTCGTCAATCGTTCTTTTTAACCTGGTATTACCCTGGCACCATTGCGCGAGTTTCGTGGAAGTAGCATGGCCACGTCGACTTAGCATGTTGATTGACACGTAAAAGCTTCAAAGCTTTTCTCCAGTACCTCGCGAAACGATGTCCGCTGAGGCCCAAATCTGAGCGGATAGTTTCCAGCTGATTACTCGACCCGTTTGTTCTCATCTCCCTCACGCCAAAAGATCACCACACAGAAATTGCATTGTTTCGCGCAAATAAATGCCAAGTAGTTAAGCTTATCATACGAGCAAGAGTGAAAGGAATAATAAGCTTGAAGGATAATAAATCGTAGAGTGTTTTCAGTGGGAGCCCATCAAGAATTTTTAAGCAGACAGTTATGCAATAAAAAACACATTCTTTTTTTAACAAATCAAGGGATATTTTTTCGCGTTTCTTACTTGGCTTGGCATTCGCGATGAATTTTTTTCTGTATTATGCAGCGCAAGCATATTTTCTTTATCAGCAAAAATCTCCTTGCTTCTTTTTTTCTTCCAGAAATAATAGTGGGGTGGGAACGACTGTCCACCAACAAACAAAACGCATTTGAACTTGTTCGCTCAGGGTGCTGTCCTCACTCTAACTTTAAAAAATTAAAAAACAAACAAGAACCAGTATCATTCCAACTACAAATCCGAGTGGCGAAAATAATTCCTAAATTTCTCCTCAGTGTTATTTCATCCGCTATTATCGTGTAAAAATGACACCAGCGTGCTGAACGAATCACCTAAAGCTTTTCACCCGCCATTCTACTTTAGGGCTGCGAGTCAAATGCAAATGTGAAGGAAAGATTTGCGCGCTTTGATTAGATGCTTTGATCACAAAGAAGATGAAGACCCGATGAGATTCTTTTCAGAGTACACCCGCTCCTTTGTATGGAGACGAATGAAGATTCCTGTACGGGGCCAGTGGAACCCCGATTAAGGGTTGCCGAATAATGTCTCGCAGCTTAGAACAAGAATAGAGAAACGTGAAGTCGTTGTCAATACGGCCCTATTCGGTATGTTCTTTCCATTCTTGGTAAGGTCTTTCAGTTTGACGGAAGCAACGTGCGTAACGGACAATGTTACGGTGACTTTTTTTTTACGTCCTCTCGTTTGTTCAGTGACTGGCGAATCAGTTCTGCCCTTGTACTTTGTGCTTTAGGTATACGCAACTCTACCTCCTCGCGAACTATTTCACATTCGTTTTAGCAAACTTCAACTTCAAATTTATGTTTTATATTTGGCAAAGAAGACATCGGGTCCAAAATTTCCCTTAGTAGAAAGGAGGCTCCGGTCTGGTTAGTTGATAATTCGGGAATCTTCGAACGCGCCGATTGACAAGGAACACACACACAAAAAAAAGATAGAGGAAGTACAAGGGTTGTCTTGTAACTACTTTGTTACCGACAAAAATGACCGCTGATTTACAGCGCCAACCACGAATATCGCGAGCGAAAGCAACATATATTTTTTTCTTATAGTATTGTCCTACAGACCCTTGGAAGTGTGGGCGACGCTGCCAGTATGTATAGCCTTTGGATAGACGAACAGACTAACAGAAGTAACTGTGGGGTTTCCACCGGAGCTTAGGCCTAACATTTAACTTAGAGGCCCTTTGTGTTGGCCATTACACCGCTACGAGTGTGTGCTATTTTCTAAATATGTAACGTCTGCTTTGCAGACTAGGCCTCACGGTACACCTTGAGGTCTTACGACATGAACTTGTGCCAGCTGTTTCAATTACAGTCATTACAACGGGTAGATTTTTCCAACGGGTGCTTGCTGACGAGGTCAGACTTTATTGTGGGTCACTATGCTTAATGTCCTATGTTTACGCTTAGCACTAGGTAACCAAGGTTACCTGGTTCTAAGCCTAAAAGCAGGCTTAACGTTACGGTTAAAGTTACGTCTTGTGACATGTCAACAAACAGCATAGTTACTTTAGGCCACGATCCGGGTACTTTTAACGACGTAAGACCTCAAAGCTTCGTTAGGCCTAACGCCGGGCCTCTTCATGTGCTCCGCATCGGCCTTTGCCCAAGTTACTTATAAACGAAAAATGCGGCTAGGCTCCCGGAAGAGTTATTGTCAAGTTTTCGAGTTTCTACATCCGCGAAATCGGTTGGGACAGGCTAATAATGCTTTTGCATTAAGAGAAAACCTAAGCCCAGTGAAACGGGACTACAAAGGCGCTGCTACCGGGTCAGAACAACCATGCCCTTGTGTGGGCCAAACTGTGGTATTGTCGATGGTTGTTTAGGCCCCCGTGCGCAGCCTTTTGTAATCACTTCTCGCAACCCGTGTATGCGTGTTCATTTTTTTCTCGCTAATAAACGGGTTCCACGTCAGCGCTTGTGTATACCCTGTTCGCTTTCATTGTGTCCCGGGCCAGTCTGCACTCTTGGAAAAGTCCGAAACGTCGCCTTCGCTTAGCGCTCCATCGAAAACAACGTTTAATTAAGAACACTTCGTCAAGAATTACGCTCACGATGAAGAACACGAGGGCGACCTTGGTGTGCAGCAAAAAACGGTCGCGGACGGTTAGGCGAAAGCTGTTGGTATTCGGTAATACAAAGGGACCTCCCAACAGGGGAGACGGGTGGGCTCACCCGGGCGGAGGAGAAAAAGGCCATCGTGGAGGAGTGCACGTACAGGGCGCCAATGCCGAAAGAAACAATAAACCGGCTGTCGGAGAAATGGCTTCCCCCGCTCTCGCTAAGCACGGCAATACCGCCCTGAAATAGAAGGTGACGTGACTCAGAGGCGTTTCGCGTACATGGGCGACACCAAAATCACGTCACGTTCTATTCCGTTTAACAGGTGTCCAGTTCCTGCCCGCGGTCGATTTCTTCGCTCACCGGTGAAATGTTTATAGGGCGGCGCCGTTGATTACCGGGGACGCAACGACACACGCAATTTAACGCAGGCACTCAGCTTAATATAATATAATATAATATAATATAATATAATATAATATAATATAATATAATATAATATAATATAATATAATATAATATAATATAATATAATATAATATAATATAATATAATATAATATAATATAAAATCGCGTAATATCAGCAAGTACGTTGTTTCACTGCACGTACAGGTTTCCGCGTGGGAAAAAAAAGTGTGGTTGATCCCTGTCGTAGGAATCAGTAAAACACGAAAGTGAAATGTGCACCGAAATCGCCAGTTGAGCATGATTTGCGGGTCGGCGGCTGTCTTGTGGGTGTGTTTGGTGAGCGACGTCCTGCTGGCGGGTTGCCTCGCAAAGGTGTACTGGCGACATTTCCGTGACGGATATAACGTCAGTGAAATCTTGGTGTATCTCCGCATAAAACGCTTTCGTGTCAAAATATAAAACCCGAAAACGAACAACCATAAGTATAACGTACTCTTTAGTACTAAAGGTTGCTTCCCAGCAAGAAGAACCTGTGTGCACGGGTGCACCCTTCACCGCTTGCTTCGTTGTACTGGCATCATTTCCGTGACGGGTATGTTGTCGTCGAAATCTTGGTGTGTCCGGGAATAGAACACTTTAGTGTTAAAAAGGACGCAGCTTGAAGTCCAGCGTTGAGTACAAACTGCATTTTTTGGTGAGAAAATTGTAGGTATGAGTCTCAGAAGTCAGAGAGTTAAGAAATTTCAGAAACCGATACTTCCTACCCCAGAAAAAACTTCCAAAGAAATTACGCCCACCTCCCCTTGATGCAACGCATCTCATGGGGGGTTCCATTGGCGTTTTCCATCGTATTGATTACGCTTATAGCAGGGATTCGCACGAGAAGGGGAGGTGGGCGGACGACCGTCGACTGAGACCGCCGGAGCGCGGCATGCCGCTTTATATTCACAGCGCCCGAAGGAGAGGAGAGCGCGGAGAGAGAGAGTACTGCATATGCGCAGCGCGCGCAGCGCCGAGCGCAGCGCCGCCCACCAGCGCCTAGCAACGGAGTGAGAGCGCGCTGCGCCAACCCGCAGCCGTTTTGGGGGAGAGCGTTCGCTATCGGAGAGAGGAGAGGAGGAGAGGCGCAGCTGTGCGGACAACGCCGGACAGACGCAGGAAGGACAGAGGGGCGAGCATGAGATGCGTTGCATCTAAAAATGAAGGTATTCGGAATACCCGAATACGGACGGTTGAGTGTCTGTCTTTTATTGCGCGGATATCCTTTCCCAGGGCGATGCCGAGCTTTGCAGCGTCACCATGCGGTCATGCCTCAAATTTTCTGCCGTTGTAAGGTTCGAAGGATCACTGTAGACGTCAAAACGCAAAATTCTCATTTCGCGGTCGCCAACGTGCTACCATCGCCTCTGATTTAATTTCTACGATCATGTTCAATTGGTCAACTTTCCTCATCATCACCTTATACTCCCTCATCTATGCCCTATGCCAAAATAAACGCTATAAAAAACACGGTGTCAATGCGCGTATGTGAACTTGCTACCTAAAGACCCTTTCTTGAGCCCTTTACATACATTGATATCTGGTACAGGTTGCAGTATGTTACGTTCTTGGGAACCAATTTGTTAGTCTCGCTATCCGAACACATGAACGTCGCACCGCATTACGCTGATTTCCCCATGCTCATCTACCTCGACCCGTTCTGTGTGAGGTGGGAAGAGTGCCGCTGGCCAACCTGTGCACAGCGGCGGCGCTGGCTGTTTTCTCGAGGACGGCGATTCGTGGCTAGAGATCGGATTTACTTGTTGGCTCTCCACCGCTTCGTTTGTGCTGACCAGCCTCCACGGCCGGGCACGTTGTCGAAAAATCGAAATCCTAACCTGCTTGCCCAATCCCATACCTGGCCGCCCGAGGGGCTTTTCCCCGTGAATGTCAGGGAGCTGGAGGAGATCGGAAGGGGAAGCGGGAGGGAGAACATGGTGCGTAAGTGCTTGCTGTAAAAGAAGCAAAGGAATTCGTTTAAGATGCTTACGTGCTTCATCAACATTCAAAAGGGGCCACAGTTTAATGCTCATAGATAGAATCCACGCAGCGTTCTGGTGGCATCTTGCAAAATTCTACCGTATCAGGCCGCAAACCGAGAGGATTAACCTAAACTTTCTTGCCTGTCCAAGCGCCATTCTCTCTCCAACACCAGGTACAAGGCTTACACAGCCCGTGCGTGGTTTTAGATTTATTTTTAAGAGAGCGCGTGCCGTGTTGGGTCAAGTTTTGTGCCAGACAAAGAGAAAAAAATTAAATGAGGATTTCTCGCGAAATTTCGACGCGAGAGGAGGAGACTTTCTTACATAGGTTACGTACAAAGGGCGGCTACAGCACTTCGCGACCATCAGTCTTATGACTATCGGCTGCGCGAACAGGCGATACAAAGGGACCTCAGTATAATGTTGCCCTCAAGCAAGCAACCCGCTGAAGTCACTCCTTCATCCAGAAATATGCATTCAAAGAGAGCGCACCACTGTATGCATGACAAGCTGTGTACAAAAGTGACGCACGTGCACCACTTATTCTGCTGCGTGCTCCGAATTCAATCGACTACCACTGCTTAACGCGTTCACTCGGAAGGCGACGATAAGGAGCCACAGAGGGAGTGTCTGTGGAGGTAAATATAATAGCGTAAGGAAAAACAAAGTGCGTATGCCTTCGGCAAAATTGGGGGAACAAAGCAAAAGAGAAAAGCAAGGCCGTCTAAAGGTGTCGAAAAAAAAATGGCGAAGCACCGCTAAGTGAGGAGGAGCGCCCCTCTTAGTCCGCTTTGCACACGTAACTCTATTTGGGAGATTCGCGTCGTCAGGCATCCTGTTAGCGCTGCGGGCGGGAAAAAAGCCGCAAGCTAACGGGAAAAACAGGGCTAAAAGCAAAAACACTGGCGGCGCAATTGGCGAGGTGCGGCCGCCCACTAGCGCAAATAAATTAAATTCTCAGCAAACGACGTCACGAAGCGTTCACGGCAGAACACTCCCGTAATAGGTCACCGGGGTACAACTCTACCGCTGGTCTCATTCGGCTGCGGGTGCGTTGGATCTGACGGGGCGGTGGAGAAAACGCTGTTTGGGGAACGCGGGTAAAATAAAAAAGAAACAGACAAGCCCGAATACAGTATCGGGAAATCAGGAGGCCTCGATTGTGCTTTAGGTGAGCCAGCCACTTACTACTTCGGGGTTTTTCCCCGTGATTCATTCAACCTACTTCGGAAAAATTCTTTTTTTGCTAGTACAATTATTATGCACTCGACCGGCCGCAGACGAAGCTTGTCTGGCCGACGTATTTATTGAATCGCAAAAAAAAAAAGGAGAAACGGCAGTGCGTAAAAATATTCTACTCCATTTAAATTAAAAGAACTCCGCGTGGTCTAAAGTTATTCCAGGGCGACTCATCAGGGCACGCCTGCCTAGTAAGGTTATCAGAAAACGAGCCCAAATGTGAGGTTTAACGCTCTGGAATGGTTCCAACACGTCGTGGCAGTGGGCACTGACCAATTGAGGTTACCTGTCGTTTTTTTTTTTTTAGTTCGGAAACGTCGTAGAATATTGCTAACAAGTTGGAGTTTCCATAAAGAACCTATCGTAAAACACAGCCGTCACGCCCGGAATCGAGTAAGCAAACTTGTCGACAGTGACGGAAAGGCTTAGTGACTCCACACACCACCGTCGAGGCGTGTTTCGCCGGTTATGAATTGCTGCATTTCAAGTCGTAATTACTTATGCTGTAACATTTGGCCAACGGAGGTATTTTAAGCGCGCGCTAGAAAGTACTTAACCATGCACAGCGTCAGCGCACGGAACTAACTATCTCGCTGAAGTCAGGAATCCGGTGAAGTGCGACGCAAACGTTGCACATGGAATTCATGCAGTTATGGCTTAAATTTCGTAACCCTGGTTAGGTTTTTTTCGTTGAATACAACGCGCATGTTTTTTTTTTCGAATCTTGTTTACGCGAATGGCGATTGCCAAGATAAATGACGGGGCGATTGTAGTCGGGTCTCTAGTTCCTTTAGATTGTATCACTTGAACGCTAACGCGGATACTATACTGCTTTTATGCTGGCCTATATGAGGTCACACGTGCCATGGTATTTGATTGATTGATTGATTGATTGATTGATTGATTGATTGATTGATTGATTGATTGATTGATTGATTGATTGATTGATTGATTGATTGATTGATTGATTGATTGATTGTAGTGTTTAACGCACCGACGCAACGCAGGCGATGAGGAACGCCGTAGTGGAGGGCTCCGGATTAATTTTGACCACCTGGGGATCTTTAACGTGCGCCGAAATATCGCCCACACGGGCGTTCTTGCTTTTTGCCTCCATAAGAAAAGCGGCCGCCGCGACCAGGAATCGAACACGCGTCCTCGTGCTCAGCAGCGCCACTCCTCAACCACTGAGCCACTGCGGCGGGTTGACATGGTATGTCAATGAAGCATAAAAAATAAAAAAAAAATCTGATATTTTGTGTGTTTTCGGTTAAAAAACGTCATTCGAGCTGGGAATAGAGCTTAGTGATTTACGAAAGGCTCGTTCGTTCAAACAGAATAAAGCTGTCCTTTCTCTCCATAACTCTCTTTATGTTTTGTGTCTTGAGTCTACCTAAATAATGCCTCAACACAAGCGCAAAATTTATATCAACCATGCAACAAGTCAGGGCAAAATCAGGAAGGCTAAGAAGTTAGCTACGAAGTGAATTGAAAACCTATAGTGCGTCGCTGTTGTTGTAACAATGCAACTACAAAAGACTCGCGCAGTTCCATTGTGCAGACATTGGACGGAAACTAAACGGCTATATTTGGCTGAAGAGTGAAATAAGTTATCACCCAAGCCTAGAAACGTAATCCTGTAAAATGCAAAACATAGATGGTTTTAACAATGCGTGGGTATTTACTCAGATGTGAACGTATTGAAAGTGATAGTGATTTACTAACATGGAATCCTGGTGTCGTTGAACCTGAGACCTCTACGGGTGCCCGCTTTAAATGATGAAACTTGTTTCGTACGGAAATAAAAAAATAGGTTGAATCTTCAGGTACTAGTTGACTTTTATGAGCAAGCACACATGGAGTATGCCATAGAAGCCGTAAACGTACTTGTTCTTCATGGAGGTTTTCTTCAATTTACTTACGTTTCTGCGCTCCTGTTGAAGATATAGTTTTACGACTCCGAATTACGCCGCTCTTGCGTATTATCTTCCAACATTCCGCGTAAACGTACAGTCTTTGTCAAAATTTTCTAGGCCAAACGTAAGCCTACCGCACCACAAAGAATTCAAAAAATAAGCTTAACCTTTGAAGGCGACAAAATTATTTTATGACAGTAAAAAAGGAAGGTGTTCTTTCTAGCTTTCCCGCATAAAGCGTTTCAGCTCCGCTCGAGACGTAGGCTTGTACGCTGAATTTTTTGCGGTCTGTGCACATTTGGCATGGCCTAGAAAACGTGACAAAGACTGTACTTAAAAATCCACTGGTGCACTTTAGATAATTCATGTGCATGTTATCGAAGTACTGACAAGGGCTACGAGTTTTTACGTTATATATATGCGAATTAAAGGAACTGGAAGTAACTGCACACCTTTCCTCCTTAAGTCGCCCGGTGAAAAGTGCTGGCAAAGCTTAGTGTTCCGGAAAGCTGTAAAGTTAAGGGCATTGAAATACCTTTTTACTTCAGTAACAGACGCTAAAACAAGGAAATAGTGGTACGATTTTGATTTCAAGTTGAGCGGCTCACCACAGCGCAAATAGAATCTCTATCGGAGACCCTAAAGAATCCCTTTAAATTCTCAGCCGTCCTCATCCCCCTCCCTCCCCCTCTCATCTCGGAAAAAGTATACCATCGGATATTTAGAAACCGATCCTGTCCTTTTGTCGTCACTCTATTCAGTATATTCACCGCAGTGGAACTGAGCGAATACTTCAAACCAGCGTTGTTCCACCATAATGAGAATGGTTCGAGTTTTGCAGCAACGTGATCCCTAATGAAGTTCATCGCCCGCTCCAATTAGGCCTTTTTGGGACATTGTAAGTCCAAAAGGTCAGCATTGTGCGTTTACCCACTTTGCAAACTCGCGGAAACCTCAGTCGTGGCCGTATACAGAAGCGAAATTGTATGCAGCGTAAAGAGAGAGAACGAACCTTTCACTTAAATTGGGGAAAGCTTGTGGGAGGCGCCCTCATTCTCATTCCGGGATGCCGTGAGCCCAGGCCGCATCGACAGCCGTTGCGATCAGGCGTAGTCGACCTTCGAGGCCGGAGATAGGCAAGTCTTTCTCCTAACGCTGTATGTGAAGGTGGGGGTTGGGGAATTGTCGAGTGTTGAGTTTTCGCAGCCACTCACTAAGTGCTTAGGAATCACAGGTTCTCAACAGAAGCGTCAAAGCAGGCATTATTGACCGCATAATTGATTGACACAGTCTTTGCCCTATTTTTCATATGATACGCTTCTGAAAGTTCGCGTGTCACAGTACCTCTTCTTCGGCCCAACACCTTCAACTAAGAAAGCAAAGGCAACCACTTACACACTGCGTAATGTGCAGGATGCGCACGTCGATCATTGGGAGCGATAGCTCAAGCTCACGGGCCCCGTCGTTGATACACCGGCCGGTTTGTCCAATATAGGACTTACCGCAGTCGACTGGCAACTCGTATACAACAGATACCGCACAATCCACATAGCGCGTGGTGGCCTTTGTTAGGCAAGCCACACTCTTTTTTTGCATCTCCGGAGATGCGTGCACACAACTTTGACAGCTTGCGCGGCGCCGAAAAAAAATTACGCCCACCTCCCCTCGTGCGAACCCCGGTGTGATGCGACGCTGAGGGGGGTTCAAGCGCACGCGGAGAGCAACCGTCGACCGAAAGGCCGCCGGAGAGCGGCACACCGGTTATGTGCGCAGCGCGCCCGAAGGAGAGGAGACCGCGGAGAGAGAGAGTACTGCACATGCGCAGCACCGCGCGCAGCGCCGCCCACCGGCGGAGTGAGAGCGCGCTGGGCCGCACACCCGCAGATGTCGAGAGAGAGTGTTCGCTCTCACCTGGGCACGTGCCGGCGCCAGTGCGTCTGCGCAGGTTATGACGCAACACAATCCAACACAATCCACTTTAATCCAATCCAAATCCAATCCAAGCCAATCCAATCCAATGCCCCTCGCGAGAGAGTGTTCGCTATTGGAGAGGAGAGGGGGTGAGCGGAGGAGAGTGCGGACGCCGACGACGATGACGACGGACGCACGCAGGAAGGACAGGGCCGCCGACAAGAGATACTTTCAGCGTCGCATCTAAAATATGGACAAACAATTACCTTTGCTTCCAGAAATGTTCTTTGCGAGCGTCTTCAGCACAAGCTAGTTGCACCTTGCCACCGCTTCAGCGTTGGCTTTAGCTAATCTGTCTTGCACAGGAACGCAGTTCTTGTAAATCCCTATGGCAGCTTTCTCGTGGAAGCAGTTCGATGACAGCACAACAAATCCTGTTACCTTGTCATCTTAAAGCGGACGCAGGTTCCTTTCGTTGAAGAAATGCGCTAGTAGGCCTGTTGATACCTGGCACTGCTGAAGACTCTTCTTCCCGGTTCTAGCCGAAAGGCGGTCGACTCCCTCCAGGAGACACCGTTCCTCCTGCTCTCTGTCCGTCTTGTTGGCCTCTCTCTTATTGACAGCGAGAAGTTCATGTGCGGGGGCACCTGGCTCAAGGCAGTACTTGCGTCTCTTTTTCAAAATGCTAGTGAGCTAGTGACCTCGTCAGGAAGAACAAAATCCCCGATAATTGAGCCTTGATGAGCGTCCGGCTTCTTCTCATGTCGTCTGCGTGCTGCGCCGAATAACTTTGTGCTTTGCGTCGCTTGTTGGCGAAATGTACGTAGAAGCTTTCCACCTATCACGTCCCCACCCTTTCCGTAGCAGGCGACACGGAGCAGGTCGTGGAGAATCGTCAGCTGTATCCCAACCTCAGAACGGACGATATAAAAGAGGGCCCCATATCGTGTCAGTCCGACGTCAGTGTGTTTGCGGGAGAGTGAGTTTCGTTTGCTATGTTGTAATCACTAGCAGCGCATGCGGCTGACAAGTGGTGCGCAGACGCGCCTGTGATGAACCGGCTGAGGAGTGTTTCGAAATAAACTAGTTGGTAGTGAGCGCTCGTCCAGACCACTTGTGCTTCTCTGTCCACGTCCCTTGCGCTCGGTTCAATTTTTTGGAGTATTCCCTCCTCGTTTCTGGGTGGAGAATTGTCGACGGAGGGCTATGGTATTTGGGGCAGGAGTGAACCATGATTTCTTGATTCAAGACTAGAGCGCACATACGCTCTGGCTCGGCTTCATCAACGCTGGTTCGGTGGGGTGAAATCTGGGGCCAGTAAATTACCGGGAGTACAGCAGTGAGCAGGTGACCACATAATCTGAGTGATGAAAAGAAGGGTGCAATCGGCCGTGGGAAAATTCGCGGCAGCTGTGTGTTTCAATACGTTTGAGCGATATGTGTAGCCGCAACCTGATACACTCTCAGTAAGTGATTTTGGGTTGAGCAGAGTGTAAAAGTAATTATACTAGGGAGCGCTTTGCTAGTGACTAGTGTCCCGCCGTAGTAGAGTACCGCAGATTAACATAGACCATGGGGGTACAAAATGTGCCACGTAATCTCGCACCCAATAGCCTTTTCGGATTTCGTTCACGCGGTTATTCAGCCACCGTGACGGTAATAAAACCCCTGATCTCGTGCTAAGGCCTCACAACGCTTTTAGTGCACCCTGTACAACACCATGCCCGGTACGCACGTACTCGGTAGTATCGACCTATGTACGATGGAGAAAAGTTTCTCTGCTGCCGCGGAAACATAGAAACCAATAGGGAGAAGTAGTCGTAAACTGGCATTTTCTTAACGAGTAGTTAACGACGCGTTAACACTGCTTACGCATTCAAAATAACAGAGAAATGATTTACTTCGCGCGTAATGTGCTGCAGTCGTTCAATACTTTGTTTTTGTTTTTGAATGTCTTAGAATGTGCGTGTTTGCCAGGGAATTAGTATTAGCAAGCATAGGTGACTATGTTAACAATAACCCAAAAACATTCGCGCAATTAGTAACCCCGGCTGCGCCATGCAGCGGCGAATGGTATACTCTTAGCTAACGACAGGCTCCATAAAACTCATTGGATGTAAGAATACAATGAGCAAAAATACACCGCGCGGATGAGGGAAGATCGAAGAAGGCAAAAAAAAAGCAATAAACGAGCAAACGCCTACAAGCACGACTGCCGCAGAAATTGGCTCTTATATACAAGAAACAGAGAGAGACCCACTGCACTAAGTTTTAGAGCACTCCGCGGTTGCTGTACTTTCCCGGCTCCTGTGTTATTAAGTCAAGCATCATTTGTTACAGCGATCTCGGTCGCGGAGGCTGTTTTTTATGATGTAGACGGAAAGGAAAACATTCTTGTGTGAAGAATTTGGAGCGCGTTAAAGATCCGCTGGGGGCCGACATTTATCCGAAGCTCTCGACCACGGCACGCATCGTTGTACAGGGGTGCCTTCGGCTTGTAAAAACCCTGAGAACTGTTTTGATTACAGCAGAATATTGAAACGATTGCGTTTAAAACAAAAGCGGTAAGCCCCTTCTATATTTCATAGCACAAGCTGCATGCAGCACTGTGCAGGCTACATTGTTGTAAATAGAACACCCACTGAGAGCGCCTAACTCACCGCGAAAGAAAGCGAGAATAGACGCCAGGGAATTGCGGTTCCACCTGTCGAGAGGGGAGACTAAAATTTCCTTTCAAAACCCCCTTCAAAGTGAGTTAGGCGCCCCCAGTGGGAGCTCTATTGACAACAATGCAGCGTCCACAGTGCTGCATGCAGCTTGTGGTATGAACTATAGGGGCTTAAGCACCTCTATGTGGACTTCACCAGGAAACCAGCCCTCCGTTTTTAACGATTTGTGTGTCGCTATTTCGCACCAATCGAACAAGTGCCCCATGCAATAAGGCGCTAGGGCTTTCATGCAGAAAACTATCTTTATAACGGAGTCCTCCCAATAGGAAACTGACTTCGTTATAAGCAATACATCATTAAAACGGATAATGTTCGCTCTATACGCACTGCAGTGTGGACCTTTCAATACTTCTGATAAAGAGAGATTCCGAACAGAGCGACTTCGTTACAACTATAGGTATCAAACCTTGGTATTAAACTGTTCATATTGGCCTCTAACAGTGTCTTTTTTGCAATGCACTTGTGTACAGTAGTGAAATGAACTTCAAACGGCCTCGGTGCTAAGCGTTTTGTAGGGAAACATAAGGTCCAATGGAGGCATGGGCGTCGGCAGAGGGGTGAAAAAGAGACACTCCCCCCCCCCCCCCCCCAGCCACATCAGCACAATTACCCCTTCCCACCACCCTCTCCCCCTCCCTCCCTCAATAAAGTGGGTTTACCCCCCTCAAGACAGAATCCTGCCGACACTCATGAATGGAGGTACATGTGCCTGAAAAAGTTTCTTCCCGCAATTGACTTTGCTTATTAGTGGTGAAGCTGCCTTTAAATGGGCTGGGTCTATAGCAAAGCAGCTTGGACATTTTTTTTTCGGGGATTCCCACTTGTAAGTTCTTGCATTTTTTTTTCAGTGTTTCCGCGTTTCTTTAATCGATAAAATGTTCCGCCGGGATGTATCAACGCGACTTTTGATGCGCATGTGCAGGCCTTTGGTCCGACATTTGAAGACTACCCATGGTACCTCGCGGGAAACTCTGCCCGAGGGGCAGTCTGTGTGCTTCCTACACAGCTGCGTATCTGACATTTATATCTACTGTACTGCTATAGGCAATGCAGTTTTTGGAAGCACTGCGTCTGTAGAGCGATTTTGTTTATGCGCGTAGTTTATATGGTCTTTGCCGGGCTGACTTCGCGAACGTGCGTTTTGAAAGGCTGCAACACGCGAGCAGGCTCTTAGATGTACGGCTTCCGTAACAGCTAGCTGCGTACTGCTTTTGAAAGTTAAACGGGCCCGAATAAAAAGAAGCCAGACGGGGCAGGTTTTATGCATGTGCGTGCGAGACAGGGATACGAAGGAGAAACTTGGAGACTGATTAATCGATTTGGTTACGTGCGGACCGCCTTATAGGGCACGGCGCTCGCCGATAACTTCTGCGTCTCTGCGATGGTATCGTGCGTACAATATGTCTTGGTAGATTTTGCGGAGCTAACTATGCTCGTTGTGTACGTACACTAGAGATAAACAGTGCTGACTACAACAGTCAAATGTACGTTCGATAAAAATCCCAATTTCATTGCTGATTATTGATCTTTAGAGATGGACACTTATACCGTTTTCTTTCACACCCTATCAATAACTGAATTATTTGATTTCGCAGCTTTCGGTGATTTTTGCCCGGCTTTCCTTGCCCAGTAAACATAATCGGGGAACTATTTTTATTTGTTCTTTCTGTACTCGTACATAATATTTAAATGGAAGGGAGGGAGGGAGTGAGGGTTGGAGAAAGTTTTTCATTAAAGCTACTTCAGTTAGTTGCGACTGGAATAATAAAATGACGGATGCTCTTCAAGCTTGTAACTGGTGTGTATCCTTTCTTTACTGCGTTTGTTGAGTTTTTATCGAGTGTCTGTTCTTTCAATGCCCTGATGAGTCGAAGCTACACCGGATCCATGAGACATGTCACAGGGGATACCTACCGAGTTTACCTCTCATGGGTACTCTCGAGGGGGCACCTTAAACGAGTGATTTACGCTTTGAAGTTCGACAGCTGCGTTACACGGTTGTCCCCCCCTCTATTAACGGCAACACCCATGGTCCGCCTTCCTTAGGAGTGCAACTTCTTTGATCTATTTAAATAAATAGAAGTTCCTCGTGTTATCTCTTCAGCGACCAAAGACTTTTGGGGGGTCTCGTTATTCGACGCGTTCGCAACAAAGGTCTCTAAGCACGCTCAAGCATACTCCATTAAAGCCGTCGAACTTTCCTGTAGCTTTCGGCGAAGCTAGTTTGCGTGCTGGCGCTCGTGAACGCCTTTCGAGCTCGCAGCGGTCCAAAGAAGTTTATACAAAGTATACGTGGGCTGCACGTGCGCTGCGAACCCGCGTAAAGTACTCCGGCGATATGAAACGAAGTCGGGTCGGCTTTCCCTTTGAACGAGCGTCTACCCGACTCTAGGAGCGGGGTCCCGTCTAAAAAGGTCCGAATCGCCTTTCAGCTCACTCGAGAACCGAGCCGGCCAGAGGGCGCCGCATCTGTTTGTCATGCACTCTGTCGTACCGGCATGGTAATACTATATGGTCAACCGCATCGCCGTGGAGAATTCCCAAGACCTTTCTCTTTTTTTCTTCGTTTCGAATAAACAAGAGGCACTATATAGGCATGAGGGGTGAACAAATGCACAACTGGGAGGCTTTATGGCTTCTCGAGTGGCTCAGAAGGCTGGGTATTTCTTTCGTTCACGAGCGCCGGAAGTTAATGGACAGCAACGACAGAGCTATAATGATACTTAGCCTGCGCTCGTGCCACTCTCCAGTCGTGCGCACGAAATGACTGAAAGGGCAGAATATGATGATGAACAAAGTGTTTGCTGCAGAGAAACAAATAGCTGAACACAGACGTATTTCAGTGGAGGAGAAATACCTTTATTGTAAGGGAAGGGTCTAGGCCCATTTGCAGAGAGGGGTGGTAGGGTTGTAGTGGGGCTGTGTGTTGGTTGCAGACAACAAGCTGGATATGTGTTTACGGGGATGTAGGCATCAGCTTTTATGTCGCATGTTAGCATGTTCTCACCAACTTTAATCTAAACCCACACACTCTCGATACCCTTTCCCTCGCGGAATTCTTAAGACACCGAAGCGCAGTTCAATACGTCAAAAGGCGGGAACTATAAACTGAGAGCCCTACTTCCTTTCTGTGGAGAGGCTTGATAGGCGTCTCTTATGAAGAACGAGGAAGTTGGCCCAAGGAAACACTTCATATATGCTTGCTCAGTGACCCCACGATTACGAAATAGCGAATTGTAGAACGTAAATGGTGGCACGCACACAACCATCCGTCTCAATACAATTTGACTGGTCCTTTCTTTGAGCATGTATTTCAGTTCTACATTGTGCAATACCTAGAGATGGTGGGCGTGAACAATTAGAGTTAGAGATGCTTCTTCCACTGCCCTCCCGCCGCGGTGGCTCAGTGGCTAAGGCATTGTGCTGCTGAGCATGAGGGCGTGGGTTCGATTCCCGGCCGCGGCGGCCGCTTTTATGATGGAGGCGCAAAGCAAAAACGCCCGTGTGTACGAGATTTCGGCGCACGTTAAAGATCCCCAGGTGGTCAAAATTAATGCGGAGCCCTCCACTACGGCGCGCCTCATCGCCTGTGTTGCGTCGGCACGTTAAACCCTACAATCAAATCAATCTTCCACTGCCATGTGCCCCTCTTCCCCGACGCTGTTAAAAAAATTGTTGTTGATCCCTCTTTTATAGGAATCGGCAAAGCAACACGAAAGTGAAAGGGGCCATCACAGGAGCAGTTGAATGTTAAAGTAGCCATGAAGACAAAATACAAGTTGGGTTTATTAGAAAGACTGCTTAGTCCCGATAACAATGATACCAATATCATCGCTATCTTCGAAGAAATAACGGAGATACAGTCAAACCTCGTTATATCGAACAGTGCGCGAACCGTGAAATAGTTCGATATAAACGAAATTCGATATATAAAATTTGATCAAAAACGCGTCAAAATGTAGCGCGATTCAATCACTAAAAAGGCAACGACAAGAATGACTACTCACAAGAAGCGTTAAAGTGAACTATTTATTCCCAGGGGGAAAAAAACTGCAGCAGCGTTGACTGTTTCTTCGAGTTGACTGCATGTCGTACCACAGCCTGCTCCATGGTTTCCAAAGACTCCACGAACGCAAGACCACTACCTTCCATTCCGCCGAAGTAGCGGCGTAAAAGTTCCACAGCGGCCACAGCTTCGCCCGCAGTTGGGAGCGGAGCGGGGTCCTCGGTGGTCGAAGGGCCAGGTTCGCCATCCACCGCCTCTGAAGTCAGCTCGCAGGTGACCTCCGCGGCGATTGCCACGTCGGTTAGGCAGACTCGGCTGAGCCTGAATCAGCCAACTGCGTATGCCGCCTAGCCTGAATGGCGCTACCGGCGGCTCAGGCATGCGTTTGAGTCGCAAACGCCTGCTGCGCCACCGCTATTCTCCCCTGCGTTGTGGGAAAGCCTGCCGCCTGTCTCCGGAGCGCGTGCTTTCGGCCGGCGCTGAGTTCGATATATCCATTTCTTAACCGACCGAGTTCGATACAGAAAACAAAAAATGCATGTAATTCTTTTAAAAAACTGACAATGGTTCGATATAAGCAATAATTCGATATACCCGTGTTCGATATAACGAGGTTCGACTGTATTAAAGAAAACGTGTGAAGCAGTCGCGACCCCTAGCCAATCTCCCGCAACGTTTCTATGACGTCACGGAACCTTGTTTGAGCTATTGGCGGCCGCCTAACTGACCTGTCGCGACGACACATAACTGGGCGTCTGTAATGGGGCCTCTAGTTCCATTTGACCGCATCACTTGAATGCTAACGTGCAGTTAACGCACTGAAAATTATGTTTTATTGTTGGCCCGTATGACGTCATTCCTGCTCATAACACGTCACTGTGGCGCAAAATTTGAGTTTTTAAATACTTCTTGCTTTTTTTTTTCGTTAAAAAATATCTTTTGTGGCTGTAATGGAGCTGAGTTGGGTACTGAATCCTAGTTCTTTCAAATTAAACGGAGTTGTATTTTCTCTTCATGGCCCCTTTAAAGAAATCCCCTTCATCTGCGAAGGGTTCACGAGCCTGACCCCGTCAGACGAATTGACGCCGACACGCAAGAAACGAAAAACAGCGGAGGGGGCCTCAATTGACGCGCGCCCCCCGTACACGAAGGCACTTGCATCGAGGCGCCAACTGTCGGCGCTCATTAGCGTCATGATGCTTGCCTCACCTCTCCTAGACGGCAGCACCATCTGAATGAGTCATAGGGAAGGACATAAGGTGCGTTCGTACAGCCTCTGACGTCTCCGTTCTTAGCCCAGTGGTCAGAGCGCCACGTACCTCCCGTTGTGGCAAGAGAGCTGCGGGCTCAAAACCGGGCGCCGCCGCGTCAATGGCACTTTTTCTGGGGACGTCAGTTCCGTGACGGATATGACGTCTCTGAGATCTTGGTGTACCCGGGAATGAAACACTGCCGTGTAAAAATGGTTGAGAATGTGTTACAGACAGAAATACGGACAGGCAAAGCGACCTAAGTAAACATCGGAAGGAAGAAATCAACAGTACAGTAAAAACAGGGAGGTTAACTAGGGAACTCTCCATTTGGCTACTATAAACATGGGAATGGCGATACGGGAACTGAAAGGAAAAGAAAGGACCACGGCACAAATCTAAAGAGAGAGAAACAGAAATGAAATTAGAAAGGCACTAGTCGTGGCGATGGTAACTACAAAGACCTTAAAAACCACGCACAAAAAAAGGTAAATGCACAAAACTAAGGAGGCAAACGGACAACATGGGCGAGCGAAGAACGCTGCACTGTAGTAACGTCCCTGCAACTGTTCAGATAGGCCCGCGTTCTTTAAAAGGCGAAGTACGGCTATTGTAGTCTTTTGGACTGTGATGGGCAGCGCCTATGATGCAAAACCGTCTATGCTGTAAAGGGGTGGTCCTCGAGCTGGTGGAGTGTAGTGGGGAGCTGCTGCCTCGGCGTTGAGAATCGGTTGCAATGACACAACAGGTGCTCAATGATCTCTCCGGTGGCGCACGCATCGCAAGTAGGCTTGTTGGCCGTGCCAATAATGAAAGAGTAAGCACTTGTGAAGGCAACATCTATAGCCACAGGAGAGAAATTAGGGTGATGTCAGAGCGTACCACATTAGTAGGTATACGTGCGCCGCATATGTGTATCAAGTGACTAGAGACGAGCGCTCGAGAATTCTGGTGTATTCCACTTAGCGAGAGAGACTTCGGGGGCAATAAACCGCAGTACCCAGGCTGAATCAGTGAGTGATAGCGGGATGAGCGCCAATCTGGCACTTTTATGAGCGCCATGAGCCGCTTTATCCGCGTTTTTGTTTCAGTAATGCCGCAATGGCTTGGGAGCCACTGGAAAATATCATGTCTATGCCCGATTACTGTTGTCAAAGGTTTAAAGCGAATAAATGCTGAGCATTTATAAAAGAAAAATGTTCAAATTACTCCGTAGTCCGGTAATGACTAGAAATTTGGTGGTGTAAAAGACGAAGTTATCGTCATCTGAATTGATCGGCTCGGCAAAAAGAGTGGAGATTACAGTGGCTCATGTCCCTTCAAAGGGAGGAGATCGCTTGCGCTTCGTTATTTTTACCGAAAACGAAGCGTTCTCTTTTTTTTTTATCTTCGGAAACCTAGAAGAAAGCTCCATGATAAAATATTTCGCGTAGCAATCTTCGCTTGAAAAAATGAGGAGGTTTGATTCTAAAGTAGTGCGTAGTAAGTGCATGCAAGCCACTACTAAAACGCGAAAACACCGTGCAGTGATCATTTTCTGTCTGTCGAGTCAAAATAAGGAGCAAAAAAACAACGTTCAGGGCGTACCCGTTTTTCTCCTACGATCCCTCACAGACGTTCTCGAAGAAAAGCCATGATATATGACGAAATTCCGCTTGACCTTCTCTCCGTGTCTGTCTTTGAGCAATTTGTGGCCCCAAATTAACATAAACAATGCAGAATTTCTGTCCCGGCTTCCCAAGGTTTAGACTGATACAAAGAAAAAAGAACACGAGAGAGAGAATTGGGACAGCTGAAGGCGCTCTCTTGGAAGTCATTAATATCCACGGTACGCCGTCTCGAAAAAAAAAAACATAAAAATAAGAAGTCCCAGAGCAACAAAAATACAATTTTCAGCCTGCTTTTTCTTTCCTTCACCTTGGGATGTTGTTGTGAGCGTAGGCTACCCCTCGGGCGTTTCCGAGCACCGAAACAGGAAGTAAATACTTTTCTGAGCCAATATGCGAGCTGCGGCAACGTGGAATAAGACGCAGGCTGTTTCCGGCGACTTCATGCAACCCCTAGCTGTCAACAAATTAAGAAAGACGTAGCGTGGGCGGAATATTCAGACGTAGCACACCTTAAAAAACGATGCCTGAAAACGCATCCTACGCAGAAAGTAGCCGCCAGAGACGTCAAACAACGCCGCGGAAACGTCAGATAGTTCATTCTTAGCAGCGTCATTATCCGTTATACTTAACCGGTGTTCGCAGATTCGGCGATATAGCGCGTTCCGTACGGCAGGCTATTTTATAAAACTTATTTAACTACGCTCGATCGTAACACAGGAACTGTAACGGCAGCTCATCAACTACTACTGCGTGCGAACATGTCTACATATAAGCAGCAAACGTATCTGTACAGTTGTGTTCATGGAACTGCGGTCACGGACCAGCTGTTACTCGCAAGAACACCGTGCCTACTCTTTTTTTTCGCCGAGTCCAGGGTTGATCCAAGCCCTGTGCTGGCGCTCTTTTTCGATGGCGCGGTCGCCCTTGCCTGAACACTAAAAGACGAGGCGTTAAGTCCATTTAAGAAGACGTCTTCTAGACATAGCATTCTGACCTCCCGGCCTTGCGTGTTCTTTTATTGCCTCTACACTCAGTCCATTTGCCGGCCTTTGGCGACCGTATCTACGCGCGTGGGAACTACCGAATGGGGCGGTTTTACGACCCGCGATAAAAAGAATTTACGGCGAAAGGGAAAACGCGCGCGGGTTCTGGTCGACTACATTGCGAACAGGACGATCGGTAAAGGCAAGCAACGAATCTAAGGCAAGTCCATGACGGGATGTGAGGATGCAGGGGATTCACCTACTCAGGATAGGATACGGAGGAATCACCGGACACGCGTAATGATCCTGTCTCTCGTTCCTCCGTTGGTTTTTTTTTTTTTTAACGGCGCTAGCAGACTTAGAATTTTTTGTTCGAGTGGCCAAACGTAGCCCGTACTGGAGGGGAAAAAATCGCGGGGGTGGTTTTATATGTCAGCGCCTGGTCATAATTCACCCCACGCAATTAACGTTTCAACCTTAGCCGAAGTTCTGAACAAGCAAAGAGCGGCACATTTAAGCCTCGCTAAGAAGTACGAAATGCGAAAATCTGGCTACAGGATCAAACTTTCTGACCCCGCCACGGTGGCTTAGTGGCTTGGGTGTTGGGTTTTCGAGAACAAAACGAGGTCGATATCCCGGCCGCGGTGGTTTTTCGGATGGAGGATAAAAACGAAGACACCCGTGTGTCCAGATGTAGGAGTACGTTTAAGATCCCCACGTGGTACAAATCATCATCATCGTCATCACCGTCATTATCGTGTTTGCGCCCATGGCAGGATGAAGGCCTCTCTTATGCTCCTCAACCGTCCTACCTTGCGATGCGTAAAACCTGAAATTGGAACCTGAAAATTTGCCGTTGTTCACTGAGGAACTACGAAGTCAAGCGTTACGGAACATTCAAGAGGGGCACCGCAGAGACGTTTATCAGTTCGAGCTGGATAGTATTGAAAGGCTTTAGCGTACATTCTTCTAAATCAGTATTGCGAAGTTCTGGCCGCCCTTCGCGATACTCACGGCCATTTTTAACAGCGAAGCTGTTTAGCAAATCGTCATTTCTCCTGTTTGCAGTCACAAATACCGAGAGAATGTCGAGCGCCCGCACTTGAGCGCGTGCCTCGCGGCAACCGCCCGGCCGTTAACAAAACCAAGAAAATGTTAAGCGCTCGTGTGTACGGGCCTCGCGACGACTACCCAGCGTCCCCTGCGCACGTTTGTCAAGCCAAGCAAACCCACTTATGAAGGTTGGCCGAGATTGAAAAAAAAAAAAAAACTCCAGCGTTCGCTGTAATCGTGGCAACACTTGCTCGGAACAAGAAAGACACGTCATAGCGTACGCATTTCCAAGGTGGGTGATGGCCAATGAATGAAGGAAGCTTATAGTTATAGCAACAAAGATGGAGTAAAGGTCACTGCGGCAGCCAAGAAAAAGCAAATCGGCTGCAATCGTGGACTACAATTAGGGACAACAAGTTATACGGCTGCAATTAGGGACAAGTTATACAATACTTCCAGCCCTGTAACCGCCACACAACATAACTTGCGTAGACTACATCGAACAATGCCATCTACAAGAACAAACTATGGCCGGCAACACACAGGTTATCAAATCCCCTCCTTATTGAAAAAAGTTCAGAAACAGGTTAATTTCCGCCAACGGTTGCAAAAACACAGATTAAAAATGTCCTGTTAGAGCAGGTAATTGCATATAGCTAAAATTTACCGAAGCATAAAATAAAATGCTGCAGCGAAATTGTAGATATCTATGCTGAAGTAAGAGTCTGTTTCGGGTGTATTTTGTTGTTCGTTGTTTTGTTGTTTTGTAGCATTTTAGATATCTATGCTGAAGGAAATCTCTGTTTCGGGTGTATTTTGTTGTTCGTTCACTCCTTGCACTGCACGAAAACACGCGAGTGTTTTGATACCACATCCTGTGTGAAAATTTGGTTCTGTACTCTTTTTTTGTGCGAAATAGTCGCACATTGAGCGTTCGAGGAACACGACTGCAAATGTACTCTCTGTAGTCTGTAGCCCTCTTTCTTTGTTTTTTGTTTTGTTTTGTACACTCGAGTGCAAGTGTGCAATATAATATGCTGTGCCCGCACGCTGCCTGCCACCGGAGCAGGGGTCCTAGTCAGGGTCCAAACCTTTTGCCTCTGCTCCCGTTTCTGTACGGAAAGAAACAAGAAAGAAAGAAAGAAAGAAAGAAAGAAAGAAAGAAAGAAAGAAAGAAAGAAAGAAAGAAAGACTTAAACCATCGTGATGGTCGTGAAGGTTGCGTACAGCTTTGCTACCTTCGAGTCTTCCCGTTAATGTGAATTTCCGTCGTTTCTTACCCAACTGAGTCGAAAAGGTTGCTTTGCGACATTCTCAAGCAAGCGTCAGCTGTTTTTTTTTTTTTCGATAGTCGAAAAAGAGGTAGTCCCCGTTCTTATTACTCTAAGTAAGAAGGGTGGACCTATTATAACCCCGGTAATTGTAAGCAGCCGCGCATAAGGAGAGGATTTTGTCGAAAAAATGTTTATGCAAAGCTGGACTCGAAACTAAATAAGCGCCGGAGATGCTGGCGCAAGAGTGGACGAAAAAAAAAAGTCCTCCTGGATCATTATAGTTTCACAACAATTGGTAAGGATAGATGTCGTACTGACATGCGTATTGATAAATACGAAACAGGCATACACCTTTAATGAATACGATTTTCACGTTTGCGAGAACTTGCTACCCGAAGCCGTCCGGTTTCCAAGGAGCGATGACGGCATGTCATTGGTCACAGTCAAGGTATTCCTCAGGGGGTAGAATTGCGTCGCTTGTTTTTCACCCACGTGACTGGGAAGCAGCATAAAACGAGCCACTTTCTCTTACGAGCGGGACTATGACCCCACGGTAGAAAGAAGCGACTACTCCCTGGTAGCCAAGACGAGGCCATGATTACGGCTATGCTGATGTGTCGTAGCAAACGGACGTATGTACAGCCTATGGTAAATGGTTCTAGGCCACTCAGAAAGTTCTGCGGCTACGAAGGATTCAGAACGAAAGCTTCGCATCCAGGTGTGACCGAAGTATTTTATGGCAATAAGAAATTAAAGTGCTCTCACCAGCTTTCCGGCCTAGAATATTTGAATATCGCTTAAAATGTAGGCTTGAGTTGTGACTTCTGTACGGCGTATTAATTTTTGCATGGTCTAGGAGCTTTTGACACAGAGTATATATGTGGAAGGGTTCTTCTTAAAGCCAAGCATACATATTCGCCTAAGATGAAATCCTCCTCCCGGAGAATAACTACAAGGAACATTGGTAAAAATAAAATACCGGGCCCTTTTTATATCTTGCGATGCATTTTGACCTTAGCCGCTCAGCTGACACGTGTAGAATATGAGGCGGGATAAAATTGTAAAAGAACTTTGTGATGAGACTTCGTCCGTACGTGACGCAAGTACACATAAAATTTTGCAATAGAAAAACCGGTGTTGACCACCCAACTTCAACAGCGATAAAAAAGGGAGGGGGGAATCTGAGGCGTAGGATAAATTTAGGTTGTAACGACACCTGATGACATCCAAAGTAACCCAGCCAAGGAAAACCACCGCATCTCGATCACACAGGTTACGGGTTCGGATCGTTAACCCCGACCTCTCCGGGGCGATCACCGAATCGTCCTTGAGCCACGTGGTGATCCGCACACGCACGCACGACGGAAAGCTAATCGCCCAGTGATAATTTGACGAAGACGCATTTAAGACGAGCGTTAATCTAAACCGCAGGACGCACACAGCCGTGCTCTCTACGAGGGAAGTGAACGAAGGGATGAGTAGAAGGGGGAGGGGAGTATACTTGTAACGGCAGTTACCGCACACTCGGTGGAAACGAGACGGGCGCACAGCGGTCTGCATTACGGGCCACCGACACTGGTTTCGTCACCCATTAAGGGAGCCCGCCAGCGATACGGGCGCCCGCGTGTGGTCCCCTCTCCGTTAGTAGGCGGTCCCAGCTGCGAACGGTGGCGGCGGCGGTCCCATCTGTGGAAGACACGGTCGAACTCTCGCCGAATCTCGCGTGGCATCTCGCAGTTGAAAACAAGCAAGACGTGCCGCACACCTCTTCAGCACGCCCACGCGGTGCCGAGAGGGCACTCGATACCATGTCTAATTAAATCTCCCGCGCCCCTTTTAATTGGCTTATGAAGCACCCCTCCCCTCCAAACACACACGTGCTGTTATGCCTGTACTTATCTGCCCCCGAAAGGAGAGTAGAGAAGAGTGAGCCGTTGGGGAGGTAGGAGAAGAAGAGCAATGGAAAGAGGGAGATGGAGGTGGGGAGGGAGCATTAGCGCTTGCGCAGCGTCGCTATTGGTCAGGTTCTAAGCAAAGATATGGCGCGCGTCCTGGTAAAGCTCTTCACAAGAAGGGCAATCAAGATGGAAGCGTGCGTTCCGCGGTCCCTTTCGCGTGTCCAATGACGCTTAAACGAAGCTGAACATGCAAATGACACGGTATGGATTCCGCAGTTTACTATTTTTTAGGCGCGAATTATACTGGACGCCGGGCAGCCGGTGACTCCCAGTCGCTTTTGGGCTGAACGCACATCCAGCGCAGATGCGATGCCCGGAGAGTTTAGAAGCACGGCGGATGTTCCGCGAAAATTATGCAAATCAAATGTGACCGCAACTAACGCTCTCGCAGTGCTGTCCCTAATGAACCAGCAAGGAAACGACATAAATAGTACGGAAAGCCGCGCGGGGCTTCCTGACGGTTAGAAGCTCTGGAAAGGATGAGTTTAAATGTGCATCAACAGGCTTCGCGGTGCTGTAGATATCAAGAGCATGAGGCTGGCATGAATATTCAACTTTTATGAGCAACTTCACTAGCTCGAACGAAAACAGGATTACAAAGCTTAGCAGACTGAGCGCTTTTGTGCGTAGGCAGTCAGACAAAGCTGTCAGGAGTAGGATTTGACGTCTGTCAGTATTCGAGGCTGTTAGCAAAAGCCACGTGGCTTCAACAACAACAAAAAAAATACTAAAACTTTTCCGGCTTGTTCTTTTCAGAGTCTAAATATGAAGCAGAACGTTCTATAGCCTTGGCTCTTGGTTTCCAAACAGAAATTTTATTACCTGAGTGACAACGAAATTCGGCAAAACATTTCCACTGGTATTTCAAATGTCAAAATACAAAGCATCCCTCACAGGGACAATTCACCACGAGATTAAGGAGTTCTTTATAAAGGCAAGCACGACAAAAAGCCGACGCTTGAGCAAAAGCGAACGAGCTTTAACGACACTGTTTTTCTTTGTTCTTTTATATAAAACCCCTTTTGACAGCTGCCCTAAAATGCTCCTGTCACGCTTAAGGCCTGACCTAGCATAAAAGAAAATATATCTCCGAGAACCGAAATGGAAAATAAGCGAGTGCAATGTGTTATTTAATTTTAAACTCGTTTAATATGCTCTAAATTAAATATATCGCTTCAAATAGCTGACATCGCGGCATTTTTACCGAAATCACAACTGCTAGATTCCAGCTTTCAAACACGCCGGCCGTCATTCTTAAATGAGAACCATTGATGGCGTGGGGTAATGTTACTGCCATCGATTTCATCTGATTAGCATTTAACCAACGATTATTATTTTAAAAGCCCTTGACTTACTTGTCTGCGTGACCTCATGGTCACTATCACTGATTCGAATGGAATAAAAACCAGCGGAAAACACAGGGCACAGAAGAAAACGACGGGACAAGCTGGCCTGCTTGTCCCGTCGTTTTCTTCTGTGCCCTGTGTTTTCCGTTGGTTTTTAGTCCATTCACACATGTACCAATTACCTAGCCCAGTCCAACGCTTTGGTATCTCACTGATTCGTCGAGTGGGTTCACTGGTTGCCGTCTTAAGCTACTCCGATCACGCTACTTATGGCTTACACTCGTTACTGTCGCAACCAAGTTAATTAGTGGCCGCTTTGCATAATCAGGATGTCTTCGCCCATCTGCTCCATTACCTGGAGACGACAGGCCTCACACAGCGGCTGCAGCCCGGACTTCAGTGACGAAATGATGCCCCTGGACTGACAGCCCTATCTCTTCTTCTTTATCCGCTCTTTATATCTTTCTCCGTCTCTCTCTCTACTTTATCCTTTCACTCCCCTCCACTTCCCTTCCCCCGCACTGTGTTGTACCTGCCGAGCTCGAAAATATCCCCAGTTCCTTCCCTAGTCTTTTCCCACAAACTACATTCCCTCCCTCCTGAAAGGTTCCGTATATGCGGAAATATGGGAATACGGAGTACTTTCCTAGAATGACACAACGCTGCGAAAAAACAAGAAATATTTTTGGAAACACGGGAAAATAAAATGCTGCATACTTATCGAAACATTTGACACCGATTTTATGTCTCTAAATTTACTAGAACCGTCAAATCATTGTCCGTATGACTTCCGCATACACGGAGTATGCGGAAAACATACGGAGCGCGATTTTGCTTATTATGGAAGAGAAAAACGCGAAAACTGTGCCAAACGTTCTTATTGTGTGAACGAATATGATTCCCCTGTTTATTAAACTATTATTCACTTTAGGGGCGCTTGGGAGAATCATGCTCCGTATGAACTCCATATTCCCATAATTCCATATATGCGGAACGTTTCAGTAGAGCTCCCCCCCCCCCCCCCCCCCCGCCATCTTAAGTTTGTCCCTATATTGCGATATTATATACAGTTTTATTTTCGCGCCCGCATTGTATGATTTGACCTCTAGACTGCATTCATCAAACTTGCAGGAAACGTCAAATGTGAAGTTGCGGGATGCCATACTTCAGTGGTCTAGTTTAAAAACGGCTCCTCATCTCCACATTTCGAATGGCGCTCCCATAATGCGCTGTGTCAAAGGCGCTTCACTAATTGTGCTTGCACCTCACTTTTGTTGCCTCGTTTCCCCACTCTCCTCTTCTTTTCTGTTCTCGTTGCTAAGCCCTCGCGTGTTATAATCCAGCAGCACACCCCCCCCCCCCCTCCAACGAAAGCTGACAACGGACACCTCAGAACCTACTTCGTGCGGGTAATAAATGCTATCTTATCGCAAAGGAAAGAAATAAGAGCAAGGTTGTCGTAAAATACGTGGATAAAGTGAATCAACAGCGCTCCCTCGGAAGTGATATGATTGCATTGACGGGGTGATAATGAAAGTTGCGAGCACATTTTCTCCCCCGAGGAAAAGACGAGGAATTCGATCCGTGCCGACTGGAGCAGCCGGAGTGCCAACGCCGCAGAGCAGGTGATTTGGAGGGCGATTTCTGCTCTTCCCTTTTGCGCCGCCCCCAATCTCAGACAGGGTCCCCGGGAAGGCTACTTCCCCTTTTTCTTTTTCTTCTCGTGTCACCAGAAGAAGCAGACGCGAAATACGTCTTCCCAGCAGCCGGTGCATACAATACGAAGCAGCGCTCGCAAAGATAAGCTTCCTTATTTCTAACCTGACCTACACTTATGGCAGACCCGATTCTGCTTGTTTTATTCTCGGTTAAAAGTAACTAAGTGAACTCTCTGCCAGAAGTCAGTCCTACCTTTTTTTTTTTTTAAAGCAGCGTATTAGGACGGTGGATAAGAATAAGTACCGTATTTACCCGATTCTAAGCACCCCCTTCTTTCCCTGATCCCAATGCCCAAAGTGAAAGGGGGTACTTAGATTCGAAAAATATAAAATGACCCCCTAACCCCCCTATACACACGCACACATACACAGCCACATACTTTTCCGGACGATATCTAGACGAGACAGCGCACGGAAAGTTGTATACAGCCCAAATTAAAGAAATAGCCAAAGACAGTGAACCCAGTGCTTACGTCTGATTCTCAGTCACTCTCACAACCACTCGGTTGTGTCGCAAAGCTTGAGCTGCTGCTCTCGGTATCCTACAGCAAGGTGCCTTCTGTTCCACCGAAGTGTTGTGTAATCGAATATTTCTTAAATAACATGGACACAAGGTCAACTTTGACCCGCTTCCACACGTTTTAAATCCACCTTGAGGGTTGACGGGGCAGCGTTCTGCAGCTTTCCCGTCGTGCTGTGTTTTCTGTTTTGTGGTGCTGGGACGCAGCAACACGAAATGCAGCCGGTCCACCTCAGTGGACGAGCGCGCATGCCTGCATTCTAGCTGGCCACGCACAAAAAGACGACGACTTCGCCACTTTGACAGCTCCAGCTGATGAGCAGAGCGAGCAAGGGCTGTTGGCGGCATTGTAAACTTGCGCTTCCTCGCAGAAAAGGGAATGCTTTGAATCGCGTGCAAAATTTTCTTCCAAATTTTTTTTCTGAAAGTTGGGGGGAGCTTAAAATGGTGGGGTTGCCTAGAATCGCGAAAATACGGTATTTATTATTGTAAAAGGTAATTTCGGCTTCTTCTCGAAACTCCACCTGTATACCGCAGGGCTTTCAAGACGAGAATAAAAAATACGAAATACGAATAAAAAATACGAAATACAGAATGAAGTATGAAGATAGATAATTGCTAAGGGTATTTTTGTTGCGTTGGTTTATCCTGCAGCTGGCTTCAATTTAAATACGTGTAATCCTTACTGCCATGTGCAGTGCTATCTACAATACACCTCTACTCGTTTGTTTGTTGTTTTTCGTTGTTCTCATTAAGGAGCCTCCTATCTTCGAGAGGAGTCTCCTGTTTCAACCGCACTAGTAATGCGCGTTCCTGTTTTCAATTCCCTTTATCACAGCAATCAATGTCCTCGCAACCGTTAACTAAAAAGCATTTGATGTATGCCATAAATTGTTGTTTCTTTTTTATCTCGGCACTTATTTTTCTACACTTCGTGTTTTTATCAAGTTTTTCTTGGTCGTGTTTTTTTTTTACAGGATGGCCGATAGGGTGGGGGAATGCTGCACTTACATTATTAATTTCAACAACTACCTGGTATTACGCAGAGCTATCTTACAGCTTCTCTATATTCTTTATTGCGAGACTACTCGATGGTATCACTTAGACGTGCTGCATCGTCTTTATATTTACCCGCGCCCTTGCGGACAACGATGCAGACACCCTATTCAGATCGTGAAACGCTTCAGTGAAAATGGCTTACATGCAATTTCGTCAGTGAGACTCAGCGGCGATGACCGGATAATTCAATATATTGTCTGAATTGATAGGTTCACCCGCCGCGGTGGCTCAGTGGCTATGGTGTTGCGGTGCTGTGCCCGAGTACGCGGGTTCGATTCCCGGCCGATGCGGCCGCTTTTTGATAGAGGGTTTGAAATCAAAACGCCCGTGTGTTCCAGATTTCGGAACACGTTTTAATATCCCCAGGTGGTCAAAATTAATCCGGAGCTCTCCACTGCGGCCCGCCTGATCGCCTGTGAAGCGTCGGCGCCGTAAGGCTTTCAATCAATGAACTGATAGGTTCACTGTAGTATGGTCTCCCAGACAAACCTTTAGGACTAAAAAAGGTCCCGAATATTTGCTTCTTTCGACATTTCACCTCTGTGGGAATGCATATGATGTGGCCGATGCTCGCTTTGGCGTGTCCACTTGACTATGCCAAGCGTTTATTTGATCCGGATGCAGGCTATAAGTGGAGTAAGTTAAGCGGCAAATGTTTGCGACACACCCTGAAGTTGTTTCTGACTTCTCCCACTGTCTATCTAGTCAACCCTGCGGGAACAACGTATTGCGGTAATGTGGCTCGCTACGCAATACCAGTGCTTCAACTACCCTGCTCGGCGTCACTGCTTGGACAGCATTAGCTAGAGGGACGACGGAGTGAAACAAGCACGTGCACTCAAGCATAATAATTCTATGTCGAAAAGCAGGCTGAAACAATGTTTTCCATTTTAGGGACTAAGGCATCACCTGAAAATAATACAGAAGTTTGCTTTCTTCAAGCAAATTAAAGTTGTTAACTAAGATGGCGACAGCTGAAGCCATTTAGTTTTATGTGCGTATCACTTTAGGGGCCGGGCTTGTCACCGAAGCTCGTCCGCCGTTACGCATCCCAAACGGGGTTTCGTAAAGAAAACCCCTTCTCCTATAGTCGTGATCAAGCCTGGGCCCCTCGCGTTACGATGCCGATCTAAATCCCATTTTGCCACAGACACACCAGTTACGCGTACGCAAAGTGATCTTTGCGTGATCTTTGCGGGTGATCTTTGCTCTGCGTACTTTTTACGGATGCTGTCGTTGCTAGGCCCAAAATAAGTACACAATAATGTAAAACAAAAAAAGAATCATGAATTTAGTCATTAACAACCCCCAATATAATGAAAAATCAATGCAGTGTCTCTATACAGGCCTTTTTCAGGGTCTGAGGCACCCCCATCTTGACTACTTTCGGTATCAACGCCATGTTGCTACTAAAACTAGTCAAAACAGGCACCACAGCCTTTGATGGCGGGCTCCGCACTTCCCGACAGCTTTCACGTTGAGTGTTTTTTTTTTCTTACAGCGAAGCGGCCTTGTGCTACGTTCTGACTAAAATTGCGTGCGTCTGTCGGATCACGTGCACAAAGAATCACATGCGCAATCTTCAGAGCTAGCTGTAAAATGCTCTGTAGCTTTCAATCCAATGTATGTATCTTGCGAAAAAATATACTGAAATTGGCTGCTAAGACGACTCCATCTTTGAGACGAGCTTCATTTCCTTGTCGTAATGAGTTGGCTCACAGTGAAGTTGTACGCGTTGCAGAATTCCCATCAGCCGGGAATACCTGACCATCTACGGAGGACGTATCGTTACAGAAAATGGCTATAACCCTTGTTTTATCGAAACTATCCCAAAACAAATAAATAAGAATTAATTTAGAACAACTCCTAAGAAAATTAGTGCATGTGTCTTTATTAGGACAGTATATTGTGTCTCCATACATAACTGAATATCGTGATCCCCGAATACTGCTGCACTCGACTTCCATTTCCATGGTAGTGGAAGTGCTCTAAATGATGTTAATGCCGTTATGCCAATAAGCCGACCTCGGTGTTCTGCGGCGTCAGCAGCATTTTCAAATGCTTGTTGTCTACGATGACATCTATATTGGTACTACAGAAATAAAAATAAAACAAAAAAGTAGCACTTGCCATGGCACTTAGGCCGCTTCTGCTTCTCTTGGCTAGCGGTACAGCGGTCTCCAGTAGTTCAGAGCATCCTTACATTAGAGATTTCTTAGATTAAAGCCTTCGCATTCACAGCCCATGGCGTCGTCGGGTTTCTTTTTTTAGAGGGGCACTGACACAAAAATTTTGCATCTTATTTATTTATCTATATTTTTTTTTGCTGCGATAAGTAGCTAGTGACCTACTTATCACCTGTAGAAACCGCATTTGCTTCAGCGTGCGACGGCTGTTTTTTCAATGCGGCCAGTCGCACTTTCGGTTTCAGTGGGTGCCGCGAAACGATGGGTTTTGTGTGAGCAAAGCTGACCACGTGACCGTCGGAGGGATATCACAGAGCAGAGCTTTTTAAAAAACGACCATGGACGTGACGCAGGCGATGCGAGTGCAAATGCTACCGCGGCTAAAGAACGACGCGTGACGCTCGACACAGTGGGTGGTAAGACGGGCGCTGGGAGCAGCCGGTTCGTCTGCCTACAGGTCCGCCTACAGATGTGTTCGGCTCAGCACTGCGGCGGATATTCGATTGCCGCTCTCGTAAGCGGTGCAGATAAGAATTTTTAATGCAACCCACCACCGCATCATCAGCTCCTTTCTCATGTAAGCTGCCATGGTTGGGACTTGGGTACAATTTCGTGCAGCGGTAACAAGCTATCACTCGAGCTACCTGCGCCGGCCAGGGCCAATTCGCGGCCGTGGCCGCCGCCTGCACAGCGACCGTGCGGCTCACTCAGCAGGCTTTTCGTGTCTCCGGCGCGTTTTCGCGTCCAATGTAAATAAAAAGTAATAGAAACAGAGTGCCTGGAATTGCTGTTGAACTTTGGTGGCTGCCAGCTGCCCGATGAGCTGACGAAATCACGGCGCCTCCGCCGCCAAGGATCGGGTCGTTCGTTCTCAAGAGCAGAAGCTCCGCCCTCCGGCCCTCCGATTGGAGCGGCGAGCCGGGAGAGCCGGCGAAAAACGCCGGCAGTGCGGAAGCGCTCAAAAACAAACACGTGACGTGTTTGGATGTTGTTTATTTACAAAATATCCACGGGATGTCGATTGCACGTGGTCCTCTGCTGGCTACTCAGTTGCGTTTCGCACACTATAAAAATGATTTTAAATATGTTCTAGGCTGTATTCGCCGATGATATTTTGCAGAATTGTTCACACCAATCTATCTCCGAAGTTATCTCGCCTTCAAAATTTTGTGTCAGTACCCCTTTAACAGCGGAGTTGTAGCTGGCCGTAACGCGCGGCGCGTAACGCGGTAAAAAGATCATGCACCCTTTCGTCTAACGGCGATGATGGTTGAATGCGAAGCTTTCTCGTTATGGATTCTTCGGTTGGGGAATCCCACACTGCGAGTATGTGCTACTCTGGAGGCAGTGCACCACAGTTGTGCTAGTGCACCACAAAGGTGGTGCACCACCTTCTTCTCGGGTATGTACTCCGTAGGTTCAACTTTTGGGTTTGGGGTCTAGGGCGCAAATTGGTACCTGCTGCTTGGCGTTAAGTGAGAAATTTTTTGAGCGGGTGCTAGTTTGAGGTGCTAAGCAAAAAGATGTGACGTTAGGCGTAACGTTAGACCTAACGCAGAGCAGCGCCATTCTCATTCTACGCTGGCCTCTGGGTAACGGCTGCCGATGTTCACCTCATAATATGACGTTAGGCTATTTGCGTCCAGCTGTCGCACTCCTGTGTTACCTTCTCCCTCTGTGGCACATCAACCTTCAGCGCAAGGGGGCGTAGCGGAGCTGTCGCAAAGCTTCGCAGGGAAGTGTTTTAATTTTGGTACACTTCACCCACAATCATCATCACTGTCAGAGAAAGTTGGCTTTCGTTCAGGGCGTATTAGCGTTATAGACCACACCAATGAGAACACTAAACCAAGAAAATGCCAAGCGCTCGTGAGCGCATGCCTCGCGGCGACCACCGACCGTCCCCAGCACGCGCAGTGGCTGTGGTGAAAAAAAAAAAAAAAAACTGGCGAAAACCCTCAGGAGCGCCTCGCGTTGCCTAGCAACCAACAACACCACAGCTAACAATTTCACAGCTGGCGCAACACCAGCTCCACTGAACACCGATGGGACTCCAGGAACGCCACGCATGCGTCCTGCACGTACGCGCCGCCGCTGCGCCCCAACTGACGTCAAGCGCTGCCGCACATGTAATGCTTGGCATGAGAACCACGACGATATCGATGTATATGGCGATGACTACTAGTAGCTCGGTGCAAAGCGACGGCGGAACATGTAAATAAACAATTTAAAACTCGTACAACGGCGTGTTGGTGTGTCCTTCAGTGATCACGTATAGGAATCCAGCAGATTCGTTAATTCAAGCCTTGCGCGATTTAGTGCATACTTCGCCAGTTTTTTTTTTTTTTTCTATGAGGGGGAAGGGGGTTGGTGGAGTTATGATGAGAATGCGAAAAGCGGCATATGATCGGCTGCTTTGCCTCTCACATCTTGGGGATAGACTAAACATGGTCCAGGATACAAGGCCTCTATCGCGCGATACTAAGAACCACTCCACAGCATGCTGCCTTTCAAGTGAAGTTGACTTGCAAAGCGCGCTGACGCGCTTTTAAAAGACTGCCACAATTATAGTGAATGGTAGCGTTTCGGGGAATAAACCGTGCGAAGCGTGGCACTTTCTTTATCGCTACCTAAATCGTTTTATACAACCGCCAGTGCGAGAAACAGCGCAAATACGATTCATCGTTTCCAGCAACTGTACCGGAGCAATCGCAGTAAAAAGTAATAAATAAAGATGGTTAGAAGTAACACCCACTGCGACTTGCACGCGCGTCTTTGTCGCAGAAATTTATTATTTCTACTTGTACGCCACTAAATTGCAGTTATCCCAGTTTTTATTAACAAATATTCTCAAGCAAGCCTTAGCAAATTGCTCTCGTCGTGGAAATTTTTGTTTTCACCTTCATGTCTCTACACCGAAGTTATCCTTTTCTTTAGAAAAGCAACATTCGCCCTCAAGTATTTTCACGCCTTCATGTAGCTGCACCAGCATTCCCAGCTGTCCCCTTACAGCGTAAGGATGACGTCAACCTTAGCACGTTGCTGAGCATTCTCCCTTTACCGTGTCTCAAAAAAGGTCCGGTACATCGCGCAAAAACAAAAATTGCTTTACGAGCTGCTGTACAAACAGGCGCATCCACCCTAAACCGCCGTCGAGTATTCACCGAAAGGAATTCCTTCTATTGCTCTTCTCCCACCTGAACCCCTATACAAAAAATTCCGGGCCATCTTCATTAACGCGAAACCCGAGGGGGGGGAGCGACGCATGCAGTGTGTCAGTGTATGCTTGGCGCCTGGGAGTTTTTCCCAACGGAGATAAAACCGCTGGGAGGTGGAGGAATGCAGCTTTTCTGTAAGTCTCTTGTCTTTGAAGCACGAAGCTCTCTAGCGCGAGGCGTAAACGAGTGTCCCGGTGTTTTTTAAAGACTATAGGCTTTCTTGGCCTACTGAAACGCAGAAATTTTGGTCTGCCTATCCGTCTGTCTGTCTGTCACTCGATTCAACCACCCGGCCAACGTGAAACGAAAGCTGCGCAATAGTTTTTTATAGTCACAGACAAATCTAAACGTCTATGTCCGGCGTCAGTGTTCGTACTTCTCAATATTGTTGAACAAGTACAAGACATTACGAAAATATCAAGCAGCAAATCAAGGCATAAGATATATTTGCAGCGTTCCTTTATAAAAAAAATCATGGATGCTTGGTTTGCGTGATAGCAAATGAAATACTACATCAACGGCAGAAAACCATCGTCTGATGTTGCCAGCGCTACCTCCTGGTGTCATTTAATAAATCAAACGGCAATAGCAACGAAAGGTTCTACAAGATGGAATCCACGTTCCGCTTGGAACGCTCGTGTGGTAGGGTAACGTGGTTCTATAAACGCTGTAGTAGGGTGCCTCAATTCACACGCGTCTCCGCCGTACGGCAGCGCTGGCATCGAGACACCCGTCTCTTGGAGCAGTGGAACGCGGTAAATTTAAATTGACTAGAGCAAACCTCTAGCGTGCTATCTTGGGGGGAACAAGACGGGAAAGGAACAGCATGTGAGGTGAGCGGGAAACAGAAGTGAGGCTTTACTTGGCAGGGGCGCCAGTCGACTATAGTCTTTCGGTGACATTTGCAATGAAAGGAGCAGATACGCGTCCATTTTTCTTAGTACGCGTTACGAAGCGCTCCAGCGCGAGGCATAAACGAGTGCCCCGGTGTTTTAGCACCGCAACTGCATGAGACGACGATTACGACGACGACGACAGGAAACGCCAACAGCCCCAGCCCCTAAGGGGCTTCACCCCGTAAAATAATCAACCCCAATTTTTCGCAATCTGCATTGCACAGAAACATAGTTGCAGTATTCCGCACATGCTGCTTCATCCAAATACTACACCCCAGAAGGTTCTGCTACACCCCAAATGCTAGTGCCCTCTAACGGGAGCATCCGCGTTCACCGGACATCTTTTATCTGTGCGGGGCCGCTTCATAGGCGGCGTGTCTTTTAAAGCGAAGCTCTCTATGCCCCACTGACGGCGAAGCACTGCAGGAGAGCCAACTTTCCCCTACGATGATGAGGATCGTGGGCGAAGTGAAAGATGTTTGAAACCGGAAGCTTCCTCTGGTCGAAAGCCAATCCCTCCAAAATCCAAAGTCGAAGTCGAAAATGCAAATCGTTACGCCCAAAACGCACTGCAAGAAAGCGAACTTAGACAACGGGTTTCCAAAAAAAAAAAAAAAACATCAGGCACCTCAAGAAAACAAACGTTTTTCGTGGTCGGAATCGAATGTGGGTCCTTCCGGTATGAATCCTTGTGTTACCAAAGGAATGAAGAGGACAGGGGCAACCTTACTGTTCCGCATCCGGACCAACTCAGCGCGGACACCGGCGTGGCTTCATAAGCCGAACATTATCTCTTCATTGATTGATTGTAGGTTTAACGCGCCGACGCAACGCAGGCGGTGAGGCGCGCCGTAGTGGAGGGCTCCGGATTAATTTTGACCACCTGGGGATCTTTAACGTGCGCCGAAATCTCGTACACACGGGCGTTTTTGCTTTTCGCCTCCATCAGAAAAGCGAACATTATCTCTTCACCTCTGTGCGGAGCGTGTGGTGCTACAGGCAACATCGGTCATTTCATTATGGACTGCCGAGAGCATGCGGGGGAGCGGTTAGCTTTGTTTAAAGAACTGCGAAGGAAAAGCCGCTCCGCATGCCTCTTTGAACGACTTAATTTTCACGGAAGGCCATTGGATCACGAGGAGGGACATCTTTCGTTTGATCGTGCAATTTTTAAGGGTCACAAGCCTCAGCGGATCATGGTCAATTCCCGCGCATAGCGGTAAAAGGTGCTGATCGGGTGAACAATTGCCGGCATACCACGCAAGGCTAGGTCCACTCGTCAATAAACATCACCACCACCACCACCACCACCCACGTCCATGCGATTCCGCCATTCCGACACGGTCGAAGCTGATAATGATGATGGTCGGTGTTTATTGGCGCAAGGCCGACTATGGGCAAAGAGCGCCAAAGAAGAAGTTACTGAATTGTGATGAGACCGTGAATACTAAAACATGTGACAAAGTAAAAGTGATGCAAAACAAAAGACAATGGAGATGGCTGGTGTATAGGGCCAGGATGATTACACGTGATATGACAAGAGCTGCAGAAATTTTACCTCAGCTAAAAACTTAAGAACTCGTTGACTAGAAAACATTGGTTCGTCGGCTGAAAAGTATGACGGGTGCAGTGGAATGTATCGTCTGTATAATGTAGGGAAATGTTTGTCTCGTTTTTTGTCAAGTGCCTTGCATGTGATTAGTATGTGGACTGCAGATTGGCCCTTCCCACACCTGCTTCGCATGGGTCCCGAAGATGCAGTGAGCAGAGTGCGTTACATGTTTGTGGCCTATCTACAGCCTAGCCAGGGCGACTTCAGTGTATCTGTTGTGTGAGTCAGTTGTGTAGTGTCCCAATTGTGGTTTTATGGCATGCAGTTTGTTGTCTGTTTGTTGACCCCAGTGTAATTACCATGTATTACGAAACTGTCGTCTGATGTGTGTCTTTAGGTCGGTTTAAGGTATACAGTTGCTACGTCGTGAGAGGAGCAGCACCAGACACGGTCGAAGCAGTTTAGATTTTCGACTGTGACTTTGAGTCAGGTTGCATAGTAGAAAGTTGCGAATTTTAAATCATCTTTCTCTTAAGAAAGGAGCCATGATCTTTGTATCATCCATCCATCGCATCTCGGAGGGTCAATGAGGATCTGTAGCCCTGACGAGCAGAACGTCGGATTGAGGGCCGAATGCGCTCTTCGCATCGGAGCTACTCCCACGCACTGGCACTTTCGCTAGCAACAATTTTCGTCGGGCGGGTTAACAAGTAGCCACCGAGCAAGCCTCGCTAACTCGCCGTCTCATTGTTCGCGTCCCGCCGCCCAGGAGGGAAGCTGGGGTGGTGCAGGCCTTTTGTTCCCTCACTCTCTGGCCTCACCACTTTCTCGGGAACACTGGCTTTTTGTATAGCGACCTTCCAATCTGAAGCACGAGTATATATGCTAATGCTCCTTGAAAGCCTTCACGACAAGGGCATTTCATTGGGCGTCCGAGATACGGCGCTGTTTCTAGGTGCCCTACTGATTTTATATGAGGCATGTATTCCCTCCTGGCTGAGTATGTATGCGCCTGAGAACGTATGGTGTGTTCGAGGACCTACCTACCACGGTACACATTACCTGATGTATACGCGAATGAAAATTACATAGTCGCCATTCCCTTCATGCGTCCGTGGATATTGAAGGGCACAAAAAAAAAAGAGTTATCATTGCAGTTCCTCTAAATTTGACTTATAGAAAGTCATTTTTTTATAAATCACTACATTTATACGACGGATCTAATGAGGAAAATACCATCCCATTTTGAACGAATGAATGAATGATGGTGGGGTTTAACGGGCCGAAGCTACGCAGGCGATGGAGCGCCGTAATGGAGGGCTCCGGATTAATTTTGACCACCTGCGGATCTTTAACGTGCGCCGAAATCTCGAACACAGGGCTGTTTGTGCTTTTTGCCCCCATAAGAAAAGCGGCCGCCGCGGCCGGGAATCGAACCCGCGTCCTAGGGCTCAGCGGTAAAATCCTAATTGATTAGATGTAGCGCCTTATAATTTCACTTTATTATAACAGATTCTAAGGGTACAGCGCATGATTATCGATATTACAGGAAGAGGTCCTGGATCGCTCTACCGCGGTAAAACATTCTGGAAATAAACAATGAAATTAATACATAGTAGCGATCACAAAACAAGGAACTTACAAACCAATAGTTCTAAAATTACATAGTTCTACATTTAGCTTTATAGTTCTAGTTCTAATAGTTTTAATTCTAATAGTTTAGTTTTAGTTTTAGTTCTAATGGTTTAGTTCTAATATAGTTCTAAAATTATTGCAGCATTACTCAAAGAGCACACACTAAATAAGTTAAAAAAGTAAAATTGCTGAGCAAAAAATAAGCATGACGGTATGCAGTTGTTATAAGTTGAGATAAACCAGCAGGGTGATCCGGTAAGCGTGTTTTGGGTAATATTCTTTCAGCAGGTTCTGCTAAAAAGCGCTCACAGATTTAACCAGAGCTTTCTAATATAGTTTTCTTTCTTAATATGCAAACCAATAAATTTTTAAGATTTTATTTACGCTGCCAGTTGTTTTGTTTGCTATCTCCGTGGCGCTAATGAAGCGGGCAGCTATATACATAGGTTCCGGAAAAAAACAGTGAGCACCGTGGCGTTAATAAAAGTACCTAAGGTCTAAAGCGTGTCAAAGGAATTTGGCGGGGAAAGGAAGGCTACTGGTGATGTATGAGGGGAAAGATGGGCGGCTTAAAAGATCAAGATTGAGCGAATATGATGCCGCTAAAGAAAATTGAAGGAATTGTAAAGCGCCATAAACGTGTTGAACACAATACCTTACGTGTTAAGCTAAAACGCCCGTGTGTACGAGATTTCGGCGCACGTTAAAGATCCCCACGGGGTAAAAATTAATCGACATTCCTCCACTATGGCGTGCCTCATCGCCTACGTTGCGTCGGCGCGTTAAACCCTACAATCAATCAATATTTTACGTGTTCATATAAATTACAGGGCAAGCATGATAACAAGCAAAAACAGGCATAAAGTTTTCTTAATTTTGAAAAAAAAAAAACATCCCATATAAACAACACTGGCCTTAACAGCCTAATAGGCGTTTGCAAGAATACGACAGCGCAAGGAGCATAATATAAATGCAGCACCCAAACATAAACACAGAACGTGATGAATACACGTTGCAAGGTGCACAGATGCCGCAACCAAGAATAGTTATAAAAAATAAGGAAGGGATTCTCGCAAGTTTCGCTTGGAGAGGCGTGAAAGGTCTACGTCAGCCATATTTAGCTTATTTAAAAGGACAGGTTGGTTAGATGTCAATGACTGGAAGCCATAGTTGTTTTCTGGAGAGGGCGTGTATGACGCATTTGTGAAACGCGTCTTGTACGGAATAGGATTGTTTTGTAATCCGGATAATTCAGCATAAAATAGGCTGTTGATTTTAACTGCATTTCTATATGTTTGTATTAGACGAAAGTAGTACAAATGATTCGCGTAATTATTCTATATTGATCGAACAGATGTGTGAGCGCTAAAGGAAACATCTGCTACAACTATTACGGCTCTCTTTTTCTAGAAAAGCAAATCATTTAAATTGGTTTTACTTGTTGTTGCGCCCTGCGCTAACTGGCCATAGGTTAGGTAGGGAAGAATCAGGGAATTGTAAATTAAAAGCTCTATTTTTTTCAGGTAATATATGACGGGTCCTATTTAGTGTCACAGCAATTCTACGCAATTTTTTTGTGAATTTCGCTAACGTGAATGTCCAAGGTTAAGTTACTAGAAAAGTGCACTCCTAACACTTTCATAGTCTGAATATGGCATCTCTTTTTTACCAAACATTAGTTTAGGAAGAGGAGCAACTTTATTTTTGGGCCTAAAGAGTAAGTCTTTCGTTTTGTCAGCATTTATTATTGTATTATTTTTTGTCCCCTATAGAAAAATTGGTAACATTTTTTGACAAATATTTTCAATATTCGTTGTACTTTTTCCTGCAATTAGGAGAGTGGTGTCATCGGTATAGCATATAAGGTTCACGTCATGGCGTGTAACAGTACAGTGCAGATCGTTAATTTACCGGAAAATAACATGGGACCTAATATGCTTCCCTGCGGTACTCCTGTTTTTATTCATCGAAGTTCGGATGAAAATTTACTGTTGTCGGTGATTTAAGTAAGAAGTAATGAGGTCATGAACGGTACAGCAAATTCCATAGGTGCGCAATTTATTTAGCAGAACCTTATTACTAAACGAATCAAAACCTTTGGATAAATCCCTATAAATTGCCGGCCAAATTTTGTATGTATTGTTTCTTTTTGTTTAAGTAACGCAGTTTCCGCACAACAATGCCTGCGAAAATAATGTTGAAAAAAGTGAAGAAAGCTATTTTTCAAGAGATATTAGACAACCTACAATATATAATCTTTTCAATCGCCTTCGAAAAAACAGGTAATACTGAAATTGGCCGATAATGTTTTTAAGATATTGCTGTCCCCGCCTCTAAATACCAGCACAACTTCAGTAATTTGCATGCGGACCCGCCGCGGTGGCTCAGTGGCTAAGGCGTTGCGCAGCTGAGCACGAGGTCGCGGGTTCGATTCCCGGCCGTGGCGGCCGCTTTTCTAATGGAGGCGAAAAGCAAAAACGCCCGTGCGTGCGAGATTTCGGCGCACGTTAAAGATCCCCAGGTGGTCAAAATTAATCCGGAGCCCTCCACTACGGCGCGCCTCATCGCCTGCGTTGCGTCGGCGCGTTAAAACCCCACAAATCAATCAATCAATCAATCAATCAATCAATCAATCAATCAATTTGCGTGCGATTGGGAAATACTCCTTCTGCCAGAATTAGGCTAAATATATGGGCTTTTGACAGTGCTGTAATGTCTATAACATACTTAAGAGGTATAATTTGCATATTTTCTGCATCGCAGCTGTTGTTATTGATTAAATTAAGGATTGTAGCAATGACTTCGTTTTCACCTGTTGGATTCAAAATCTGAAATTTAAACAGGAGCGTTCTTCTGCGACATGCAAATAGTTTTGGCAAACCTTTGAGCCTGGAAATTGATTCTCAAAAACGTCATCGAATAGATTTGCTTACGGACGCCCCGAGATACGCTTATCGACATGGTAAACTACTTCGACTGACTTGTTTTCTTGCGAGCGGCCGAGAACAGAATTTATCTTCTGCCACGTTAGCTCAGTTCGGCGGCTATCACTGAAAAACAAGTTTAATAGTGTGTTTTCTTAATTTTTGATTATGTTAGCTAGCCCATTACAAAATCGCTTAAATTCTGCGCAAAGTTTATTATCGTTTAAGCGCATACATTTTTCATACACGCAACCATATTTGGTCGCTTGGTCCTTATGTCTTTTGGTCATTTATGTCTTCAGTGATCCAGCGTTTACGATAGCAGTTTCCGCGTGATTTTCGTGAAAAAGCTAGCGTTATAAGCCTTAGTTATTTCAGAGTGGGATGTTTCATAAGCATAATTGGAATCGGTTTTCTTGTATACGCATTCCCATTTAAGGTTTTCTGTAGCTTCTCTGACTTTTATTAAGTTTTGGCTTCACATATCTTGAAAAGCGTGGTATTTTTTCTTCCCCTGAACTGTGTTCGTTTTAACAATCATAAAAACGGGCAGCGTGATCGCTAACGTCAGCATATATTGTGTCTGTTGTAATTATTGACGTGGAGTGGTTAGTAGAAAAAAAATAAATAAGGGTAGCAGATGACACAGTAATCGCGGTTTCACTGGAACGTATGACATCAAAACCACTTTGTGTGACCAGGCAAGTCATGTGTGCTGGCCTTAAATTCTTATCAAGTAAGTTCACGTTAAAATCACCGCTCATGACAGGTTCTAGTTTTTTTTTTTTTCGTCGAGAAAGCTCAGAATGCATTCCACATAACGTGAAGCCTTTCAAAGTCGCTGGTGGAAGGTATATATCGTCCAACAAACATATGTGCTCCATGGCGGACAGCTACAGACTCGTAATCATTTGCAACTTTGTTAACTCAATGGTAGATTGAAGGCATTCATGTACGAGCACGAACACGCCACCCCATCGCTTAATATCGCGCATGACGAAAAATTCGCAATGTAACCCGGCGGGGAAAATTTTTCATATTCTTCAGTATACCACGTTCCTGCGAGTATAAAAACGCGAAACGCATAGCCAAGATTGTCGAAGAAGGCATCTAATGCAACAACCTTTGATGTAGCAGAGCGATAGTTCAAGGTTAAAACAAAAGGACATTTTCTTGGCTGTACAACTCTCAAGAAATCTGTTGGTGCAGTGCCTATGACATGTTTACAAGATAACATTCGCTATACTAACGTGTTCAATAGTGTTTCTGATTTCACGATGATTTTAGGGCTTCCAGGTTCTTTTTTGAGAAAGATCTTCCCGTTTGTGTGCCAAACGAAGCGGCAGTTATGGACGGCCGCCCATTCTTTCGTTGTGCGCAAGAGCTCGTGGTTGTGTTTTGTCATGTTTTCTTGGATGACAACGGCCTTCGCTTTTTCCCGCAGGGCTTTTCGCTTTTCAAATAATTTGTTTGTGACGTCGACTTGGTTATAGATAAGAATTATTTCGCATATTTGTTGTGGTTTTGCAGAAAGTGCATGAATAGCGCAGATGTCACTGGGCGTGAAGTTGGGTAACTCAAGCAAGGTGGAACGTTCGTTGATTGGTTCGAGTGGATTTTCATTTGTGGTGACTAGTATACCATGGGACTAAAGGTTTAACTGCCTGCTGCGCCAATCTAGTTTATGTACCGCCTCCTGCAGTTGCGTTTGTGTGTCAATGAGCCGGCTGCTTTCTATTTTATCGACATGTTTCTTTAGCGCTTTGATATCGGCGTCTTGGTGGTCAAGCCGCTTAATAGCTTCGTCAAGTTTGTCTGACATGTGCTTCACTGAGTCACCCGTTTCCACTACACCGGCCCGTAGTGGTAGCAATTTCTCCAGCTTTTGTTTAAGTAGCGCAAATTCCTGTGCTATGTTAAAGCTCTGTTTTTTTTCACTTATCTCATTAGGGAAGTTGGCTTTCACGTAGTCCCTGCACTTCGAGTTTTTCCGGAAGGATTCGCTCTTTGACCTAATTGATCCTTTCAGTGACATCAGAGCAACAGCCAGCGTGAAGGACACTTCCACAAGTTGAGCAATCTAACGTTAAGTCCCTTTGAGTACAAGCTTTTTCACATGCAAAACACAGTATATCAGTCGTGATTCACAACAAAAGCCTGGCCGCAGCGTCTTGAAAGCACAATACTAGATTTGGAGAAGTGTACAGAGCGGTCGTAGAACTAAACCGCCTGGTGCAAAAGCGACGGTGCTGTCGTGTGCTCAATGCTGCCGCTGCTGCCATGCGTAACCTGCCATTTACCCGTGTAACCACAATTCAGTGCAGCTGGGTGCAAATGGGCGACATTTTCTGGGCGCAATCCTTAAATTCAGACAAAGCTCAAATCCGCAAAAAAGTCGCAAGTTAATTTTTGGTAAATCTGACCAAAACAAAACACATTAAAATGCGCTGTTTTGGTATGTAAAGACTTTCCGTCGAACCTTCTCCTCCGACAAGAAATGCTCGGAGCCCCATTCGAATAATGATTTCTTAGATGACATATCGTTACATTAAATAGGACATAATTACTCTTAATGACATAAAGATAGTTTGCATGGAAGCAAATAATCCGTACCTCGAGAAAATGTTTTAACAACAACATCATTTTTTTTTAAATCAAAATATTGCTTTCACCCAATAAACGTGGTGTCTTTTTTGAAGACCACGTTACGCAATTCCATTAGATATTAGAAACTGTCTCGCCCAGCCCTTATGTGCTCCTGGGGACTGTAGTTTACGCCACTGGCGGCCCCAGACCAAAGCCATCGCTACGAGACATGAATCTGGAATTTAGTGGTACGTCTTGTTTCGACTGATTGTTATTTCGATGCTAACAATGGGTTAACGCACTAATAGCTCTGCTTCTACTTTTTCCCTTATTATCTCCGCGCTGAGGTTAGGTTCCGGAAAATTTCAGTTTCTCTGCGTTTCTTATTTTTTTGCAGCAAAAACAAAGTTGTTGAGGCCCCAACTCATGTCGGTGACATATCGAAGTATAGTTCTCAATAACGCAGTGTTGCGCTTTGTTTTCATGGTACCTTTAGCGTCGAAAGTCACGCATGTGAGGAGACAGCAGGAAAATACCGCCGACAATGGAGTGTGGGCCTTCGGTATCGAGCATGAAATCACGCCAACCAGGAGGGAATGATAGGGAGACAGATAGATAGGTAACCTATTCATTTCTCTCCGAACAGTACAAAATAAAATGCGAGGGGCGACAGAAGAAAAAAAAACGGCCCTTTGCAGCTTTGCTCTTCGTGTTCCGGCGTCAAACATAATTTGCCGAAAAGCTTTCACGTAAAGCACACGCACAGGCGCACGTGTAAGCTCACATGCACGTCCGTGCGTGTAAGTGGGTAAGCACAAATGCACACACACACGCATAGACGCACGGACGTACACGCACGCCGCATGCATACACACATGTACAACAGGACATTCGACCCACCAGTAAAGATTCGCTTTCCCGTTTTTCCGCAGCAGAGATAGAGGAATGACACAATTTGGATCGCGGTATTGATGCGATCACTCTAGGTCAAGCTCTCATACCATGAGGCTACGTGAATGTAAAAGAGAAAACCAATGTCGTCATTTGGCCTTGCGAAAGTAGATGTCCAACAAAGCTGTTGTAAACCACTGCAAATGGTGGTAAAAGAGGGTATGAATGCTTCTCGCCATCTCGGCGGGCTTGTCGCTTGCGCTCGGCTAGTGTCACTAGATAGGGAAAACAGAGTATCGACCCGCTTTTCTCCTACTGTTCCGTGCCGCCGCCATGATCATTTGGTCAGTTCGCATTACGTGACATTTGTGCACACTGCGATGGTTTATGTGCCCGGCCATTTTGTTGTTTAGACGTTTTAGTCGGTCAACTCTGTTAGGCTTAGCTTGTCCTTTCTGCTCTGTGACTGCGCATGACTGATAGCGTTCCTAATGCGAATCAAAGGTGACGCTTGTAAGAGCATTTCAGCAGAAGAAGGGTGTCCAAAGATTTCGTGTTGCTGCATCTTCGGTAGTGTTGTTAACAAACGACACGGTCGAAGTTAATGACGAGGCCGTAGATGCGGCAATCTCTCAACACTGATAAACGCCAAAATGGCCGCCGTTGCTTATGTGCGTGCCTCAGTGGCGGTAGTCTACTACCTTATCTACTGACACTACGCTCGGCTTCTCTGGTGGAAAACGCTGGGTCCTGCCTAACCTGACGCATGCGCTCGGGGTCTTGGGCAAGAACTGCTCTATTAGTGAAATTAGCCCTGCCTAGCCTTCAAAGATAATCTCCAAACATAATCTTTACCAGGATAAGATTGTGGGGGGGGGGGGGGGTTCCATTGTTCACAGGCGCCTTATCATCCATAATGCGGTTTTTATGCTTGATTTGTGGTTTTCTTCAACGAATTCTGACCTCTATGGTATGTGCCTGATTAGCCTGACGCTCGGCGTCTTAGGCCTTGGCGCCATGACGTTTTTGCCCACGGAGATGACACCGTTGGGAAGCAGAGGTATGCACAGCTTTGCTGTAAAATGGTGCTACGTAGGAACGCCTGGCTCATAAATTGCGACTGTTGCGAAAAGGCTGTGGCTGAGGACTCTGAAGTCGTCGAATAGATTATTTGGGAGAGAAGAAACACTGTTTTAGGGGCGAAGCTCCTAAATCCATGGGTCTGTCCATCCCTTGTGTCTCGTGGTACGTGACCGCCGCATGCTTTCGGAGATGTCGCAAAGTGGGCCGCGTTGCACGCGCAAGAACCGGCTGCAACCGGCAGCGCAAACTCGACACCGGGAGCGCGAGCTTGTCTGTGTTCGCCAACGGAGGCGCGAGCGCACGTGCACTGCGAGGGGGAGATCACGCAAGAGATCACGCCACGAACGCAGGCAGTCGTTCTCGGAGATCGAACGAGACGCAAGGATCTTTGCTCGTTTCCTCTCGTCTTGTTCGGGCACAAGTTCGCCCTAAATAAAAGTTCTTTCTTTACCGTTGTGTCCCATCCTACGTGACAAATTGTGGTGGAGGTGCGGGGTAGTCCTCGATGGCGCGGGGTCTTTCACCAGGTCTGGGCCTGGGAGCATTGACTCCTAAAATAAAAGTTGATTTGTACAATGTACGCACACAGTCTTACGTCTTTCTTAATGATGTAATGGGCGAACTTTCACGGGAGAGTTACGGTTACCGATGATCTCCCCCTCTCAAGCTTCGCCCCACTTATCATCATTCATTCCGTGGATATGGCGTGATTTTTTTTTTTGTTTCCTATACGAATGTTTAATTACCCATCCATACAGATCATTAGCCAGGGGCGTAAAACCATTATAGCCAGCTAAAAAAGGGACTGGGTATACAACATCCTGACCCTATATGCGAATCAAATTCCGTCGCTTTTCTCTTATGAAGTGCGCAATTATTTATCAAAGCTGCCACTACACTACCCTAGAAAATGAAAAGTTAATCGCCATTACTTTCTATACTTAACGAATTTAGAGAACATATCAAGACTGCCGAGAAAGATTTCTCAATGGCTCTAGAACCTCGAGACATCAGTTTTTATAAAAAGCACCTCCCCTATTATTTTCTGTCTTTCACCATAACGAGATTATGGGCTTAGACTGCTCCGATGGTAGCCTAAGAGACCGCAAGCTATATATTGTTGTGGTCGACCAAACGCAGAGAGCCTGAACTATTACCTTCGAGTTATTTACTTTTTGCTTACTGGTCAGAATTGATGTGCCGCAACCAAAACACCTTTTTTTTTTCTCCGAGCGCCAGCTACCAGTGTATTCTCAGTAACCACGAGACAGCACAGGGCTTTACATGGGATTGGTTATGGTACTATAAATGGTATTTTTCGAGCGTTTATTTTGCCACAGGGCATAGATAAATGGTTCATCAGAAGTGTCGTGTCCTAGCAGAGGATCGGCAGCGTGGCTAGACATATTTAATCTACATCAGAAGTAAGCTGTCCCTTTCACCCCCCCCCCCCCCCCCAAGCATCGCCATTCATTATGAAATAGCCTCCCCGCCACAACAGTATTAACGTCGGCAGTGAGATGGCATTGTTGGCATTGCGACAGCAATCGACACTGGACAGTGGACGAAGAGACAATTATCCCACGGAGGGCCTGGGACGCCATACGGCGATCGATTTTCCCATCCACTCCCTTGAAACCGTCTGTCCGAGTGGCGTACTCGGACTGCCCGCGGGCAATCCAAGGGAATCGTACATCGAGGAAACTTACACGGCCTCATAACCGCCGGTGATGGTTTAGTGTCAAAATCTGAAATGACCTTTCAAGTCTTTACGCTAGCGCATTATTTCTGTGACCCTCAGTGTTTTCATTCTCGGATCACTTTTACCCGCAAAATGTTTTCATGCGAAACGGAAGCCGACTAGAGAGTAAAAAATTCGCCGACAACGCCACGGCAAGAAAACAACTAAATGCGGGGGAAATTTTTCAATTAAGATTACTCGTCACGAGCATTGCAAAATTCCGTCTGAAAACAAAGTATTAAGATAGCAGTATTAATAAAGGTGCAGACAGAATTTGGGATCTCGCCCAGTATGCAGAATAAGTGGAGGCCACTAAACAATATAGTGCGTGTTTTTCCTAGGTGTCACAGGGTTGACCAATTAGTAACGATTACGTATGCTTTTGAGGAAGAAAAACCGGACTGGCTAGATTCTTTTTTTTTCTTTTTTGTTTAATTGCGACAGTATGCCCTTTGGCATAAGTTCCTACAGGTACAAGTTTGCACCCGTTTCCCGGATGAAGTCCAGAAGACAGCGGTGGTGGGGCCCCCACAGCCATCGCTGAAGATCGGGGGATCTCCCCGGATGCAGGCCTGTGCCGCGAAGGTGTCGGGATCTCGCTGCACTCAGTGAAGGGCACGTCCATAGCAGGTGGTTGGTGTCGGCGTCTTCGGCAGGAGCCGTACAGAAGGGGCAGGTCGTGGAAAACGGGGCATGGTATCGCGGTGGCCACGCCCGGGTTACCGCAGGAGAGAGGGCCACCCCAACTCGTAGTCTACGCAGCAGGACCTCCTCCCAGCGAGCGAGCCCACTGGGAAGGTCTGTTCCACACGGTGAGATGAGAGCGCGTGTGGCGCGACGCAGATCTTCCTTTAGTTGGACAAATTGGTCATGTGGGTCAGTTGTCAGCAAGGGCAGTGGGCGTGGAACCGACGTAACGTGACAGAAACTATCCGCCGCAATATGAGCGGTGATAGTATTACGCCGTATCCACGACAGTCGGAGAGGGCAGGGCCACGTGTCCAGCAGGTCATGAATGTCTCTTGAGACAGACGAGTTGGAGGCTACACGTCGCAAATCCCGTATGGCCGCCGTTGAGTCCGTGTAAATTTGTGCCGTAAAACTTCCAGGAGCTTCAAGAAGTGCCGGTAGGAGAGCTTGCAGTCCGTCCCGGATGACTGTAAGCTCCGCCAGCATAGAAGGCCAGGTGCGGAGTGTTTCATAAGCAGAGTTTTGGTTTGCTTCTGGATGAGAGGGGCATACGATCGCTGTAGTTAAAACGCCGTCTTGGGGCCCCAGCGTCCACAAATGCCTCTACAACCTGGGGCTGGTTCACAGTCGTTAGTAATGGCACGCCCGCGGATTGCTCGACTGCGTTTCCCATCGACAGACTGTGGAGTCGAATGACAGGCCGGTTGCCGGTCACTTGATGGTACAGCCAGGACGGCCTAGCTACAGGGTGGGCTGGTAAGGCGGGTAGAAAACGGCCCATGTAGATCGCCAACACCGCTGCCTCCGGAACAAAATTTAGTTTGTTCTGGCGTGCGGAGCGGCGTTGATGTACAAGCTCATCCAGGGTGTGAAGTTGAGCTTCGGCCTGAAGAGCTGGTATAGGCGTTATTTGAGGGAGGCAGGTGATCGTCCGCATTGTAGCTCTATTAATTGCTTCAAGTCGGGCCCACTCCGCTCGGGTCATATGCTGAAATTGAGCCTGGTAGACAAGTCGAGGCTGAAGTATTGACCGCTAGATTCGTGAACCGATATTGTGCCGAATATTCTACAGAATCATCGTATAGAGTGTGCAAAGGTACGTCAGTCTCTAAAAATTCTATTTGGCAGCCTTCTCGGCGTATTTCTTTGACTAATCTCTACCACTGACGGGACACCAAGTATAAAATTATGAGCCCCTACTGCATAAAGTGCGTGGGTCTCTTTTAGGGGCGGAGCTCCTCTTGCTCGGACCCTGACCCGTCCCTCGTTGCTGCTGTATACGGCACGGCACATTAATGATGATTGTGGCAGGATCCCCATAGGGATTGGGCAACCAAAGATTGGCCGAAGAGGACAAAACGTTCAACGCGTTCGTTGCTATCCAACAAGGAGGAGAGGAAGAAGAAGATGTTGTCGTTCGTCGCCTACGAGCTCAAGACACGTACCGGAGTACACGACACAAGACGCTCTGCAGAAGACGACAGCCAAGGAGGCTAAAATGTCACACACCGAATTCGCCAACTTGCCCATGGAGATTCTCATCGTCCAAAACAACCACTACATAACCACCACAAACATCGACGTCGTCGACGGGCTTGTCAACGGAGGGGTGGAAAGCTTGACGTGTCGAGTCTTTATATGATGTGCGGGTGAATGTTTCACGGTTTTACCGATAAGCATTTTTGCTTCGCCCCTCTTATCATCCTTCACTTCGTGGACATGGCGGAATTTTTTTTTTGCATTGTTTTTACGTTGTGTTTTATTTCAACCTTTGGCCACAATGTTTTTTTTTCTACCCCAGAAGTAGCGTGTGCGCCACAATGCGTGCTTAAAATACCGTGCGAATTTGAAATAAGCTAACTGCTCATCCCATTCTTTTTTCGAGTTTAGTTATCGAGTACAGAAGTTATTTGTAATTACGGAGAACATATTCAAGCAAGAACACTCAACCAGGTACGGTACAAGCTCCACCAAATGGGCTGTTGTGTTGGTTTGGAACGCGCGCCTCAATACTTACACGTTTGTTTAGTCATTTGTCAAGTACCAGCCCCTCCCCCCGCCCGCATACACACATTACGTTATTTTTTCATATTCATGCCTGCCTGACCTGCTATATGTTCTAATGATTAACATATGTCATCGTTGAAAGCTGATAACAAATGTTCTCGCCAACCGCGTTTAATATTTTAGATAAAAGAGCATGTGGATGCGGAAATACATGTTCCGTAATTCCGTCCGACGAGAGATAGCTAACCTCGTAAACACCATTCAGAAGACAGAACGCTACGGTGTATCTTTTTTCAACGCAAAACTTATAAATATACCCTGCTTTCATGGTCGCACCAGAAACAAGTTTTTCTGTATCATTTCTCAGGTGCGGTTGTTAAAAATTAAACGTTGGCATGAGCGTTCTTAGGCATTCTGCATTCAGAAATACTGGCGTGGTTTTGAATTTTAGTTCACTGGCAACTGCATATTAACCTTGTTCTCATGAATATGCGGAAACTTCTTTCACATTCTGTGGTAAATATTAACATTATTGCATTAGCCTAAACGCATAAACGTACGTATACTTTCGTGCGGTCGCGCAAAACCACCGTCGCCAAAAGCGCAAATGCATCGAATACGGGTCGTGAATGTTTAAAGTCACGGCGACCAGAGCAACAGTTATGCCCTGTTCGGAACCCTGCGACATGCATTTATTATTCATGACTCACTCGGGAAAACTGCGGATAGAAGGAAACTGTAAAAAAAAAAGGGGGGGGGGGGTTCATCTGAAAAATGAGAGCCAACTAAACAAATAACAACGATCCAACTTTTGAAGAAACAAGATTCGGATGGGGCAACACGACGAACTTAACATATTTTAAATCCACGCGAGCAGATTAAAAAGGTCAAACGTTTCTCAGCGCCCATGCTCAATTATCAGTCCTTACTAAATATTTCAGGTTGAGTATGTTATGGCGAATTAGGGCACGACTCGCGTAGATGAAGGAATAAACCGAAGCCGCATAAACAGAAAGAGAAAGAAATAATTAATTATCAAGCTCAACCACGATTTCCGCCTAATGCGCCGCGCGAGAAGCCGGTAGGGCGAAATAATGTTACATAGCTTTCACTCGTTTCTACTCTATTTCAAAATATAATAAAATACGTAAGTAGCACCTGGATATAAAAATCATGTTATTTTTTTAACGAAACAACAACAAAACTAACACCGGGTAAACTCTCACATATCGTTTATACTCTAATACTAAATACTTGTGTTCCACATATTGTGGTTAGACGAATTGAGGGAGCATTTTTAGTTTACATCACCGCAGTGATCCTCTAGGTACGCAGGGTTCACATGGAGTGCCTATAAAATTTATCTTATGAATACCTCGTTATGATTAAGAATTTACTATGACTTGCGACTAAGATTAAGAATGTAGAGTGACTTGCGACTATGTTGTCATTAGTATTCTATAGGGCTATGACAAGATGCACTATGGCACGTCATGACACTATGACACGATGTGCTCCATGGGTACACATGCGTTCATACAGGCTTTACATAACACTGATTTTATAAGTATCGGCCTCGTGCAATGCAGCTACAAGTAAACGCGTCGCGCCACCTTGTAGCAGTGGCGGCGGCTTTTCCATAGAAGAAGATAAACATATACAGTAGACTCTCGATAAACGGAACTTCAAGGGACCGAAAAAATTAGTTCCGTTTAACAGGAGTTCCGTTTACCGAGATCGATGTATGAAAGCGCAAATTTAGGTGCGTACACACTATCAATACCATTTCACGGAACTCGAAGCATCAGAAGGTGAATGCAGCTGATAGTTTTTCAGAAAGCATGAAAACTAAAAGAGGTTTAGGCACAGCACTCACAAAGTTAATTTGGCAACAATGAGTCCCTGACCATCAAATGGATCAAATATGTTTGTTTGAGTCCTTGCAACGGCATCTTCACGGAGGCAAGAGGCCTCAACTTCGCCAGTGCTTACGAGCCACCGAATGTAGAAGACGGCAACGCGGTAATGAAGCGCGAATAGCACCACGATGGCACGAACGAGGCAATAGGAGCAGAGCCCCGTAATCTCGGCGCAGAGCCAGAGCCCCGTAATCGAGATCATACGACTGGAACAAGAACTGCTATGTTGAATCTGTTGCGCTAACACGGCTGACCACTAACGAGACAAGGCTTACGAGAAGGGAGGAAAAAAAAAACAATCACGAAACAGACGGAACCGTAAAAAGCTGATTCTCATGCCAATTGGTTTCACAAGAAGTTCTATTTCTGGTTCCGTTTAAACGGTGACGCGGCAACTTTAGTTCCGATTACTGAGAGTTTTTTCCCGTTATCTGAATACAAAACCAACCAACTTACTGGCTACTGTTCCGTTTAAGCGGCAATTTTGTTTAAGCGATTTTAGTTTATCGAGATTCTCCTGTACAGCAGTTCGCTACGGGGCTCAATCAGAACACCCGCCAGAGTAGTTACAACCCATCACCGCATTTTATTACAATCACAGTTATTATATCAATATAAATATCCCTCTTACGAGTTCTGTGGCAATACCGTAAAGCCCGCTTATATCGAATAGCGCGAGGACTGTAAAATAGTTCGATATAGCAAAAATTCGATATAGAAAGGGAAGAAAAAAAAACTTATATGAGAGCAATCTTGCCGACGGAGTCACGAGCTAACGCTGAGCTCTTACCACCCAGAAGTTCACTATTGATACGACAGTTTCTCGGAAAGAAAACAATAATTCATTGGGGCAGAAGAACTGCATGAGTGTAGCCTGCTTCTTGGAGCGCAACGCGTTGCTGGTGACTGCTTGCTCCACGTTATCTAAACAGTCGACAAGCACAAGACCGCTGTCCTCAATGGCACTGCAGTATCGCCGTAGCAGGGCCACGGCAGCGACGGCTTCGCTCGTGCTCGGAAGCGGTACGGTGTCCTCGACGTCTTCGACAGGGCGGAGATAAGCACGGATACAAGCGAATAACGGCGAACCCAGCTAACCGAGCAAGTGCGCGCAGCGAGTGGCGCGGACTTGAAGTTCGGTGACACCGCAGCCCGCAGCGCCCAATGTGGCGCTTCCGGCTCCAACGGCATGCATGCGTAGAGCTGGTCCACTCTGCCACGGCCGGTTTGGACGCGCCCGATACCGCGCCACCGCTGCGCGCCAATGTTTTGCGGGAAAGCCTGCCGCAAGCCTAAGGAGAGCGAAAAATCCCGTGCGGGAGAGTTCGATATCTCCATTGTGAGCAAAATCGCGTTCGTTGTAAAAAGTTTTAAATGCACGAAATTCTTACCAGAATTATACAAGGGTTCAATATAGGCAATAATTCGGTATATCCATGTTCGATATAGCGGGCTTTACTGTGCATGGTAAAATATTTCAGAAGGGGCCCCTTCTAAAATATTTTCTACTCTATTCTCTAACGAAAGCTGACGACAGTACACGCATCAGCTGCTTAAGATGTCGACATGCGCAAAGCACATAGTACTCGAGGCCACATAAAAAGAAGAGAACTATAGGTGCATTTGCGTACCTGAATGCTTCTTGGTGTGCGATCGCTGCCAGAAGATGCAGTGTATGCACCAAACCGAACATGTTTTTTTTTGTAGCTCCCCAAATAGCTTGTCTTCCGGTGTCAGTATGTGCGTATATAGATCAAAAAATGCATAGAGCATCCCACGTATACGAATGCTTTCATTGTACGCAGCCTCCAAAACCGAAACAAGTAAACTCAAATGTTTAAGCTACACATGGATTTACTATGATGTTTAACGTGCCGACGCTGCTCAGGCGATGAGGCGCCCCGTACTGGAGGGCTCCGGAATACTTTTGGCCGCCTAGGAATCTTTAACGTGTGCCGAAATCTTGAGCCCACGCGCATTTTCGCTTTCGGCTTCATCAGAAAAGCGGTTTTCCGCCACACAGCCACAAAATAAACAGATGAGCACGTACCAGCCACAACTCGGAGACTCGCGTGTAGTTTTATTGAAATGAATGTCAAATATTTCAATAAAAAGGTCCTGTACTACTTGTAGTTTGTGTTACTGTCACGCTAGGTCCAAGGAAACGAGTTCACGAAGAACATGTCGCATAAAATATTTTTTCTGAGAGATAACTGCACAAGCACAACTTCGTACGCTGGCATGTAGTTATACGAACATGACGTAAAACTCTATCCGTCTTGAAACGATCTGTATTACTCCAAATCGTCGTTTTTTCATTGGCGCTATAAAACGTGAGAGGAACCGTTTGTGGAAAATTATAGCTCTCGTTGTGCTCTCTACTATGTCAGTGACCATGGCTATGCCTCGTGATACAAGAATAAACAACAAATTAAATAAACATGCAGAGGCTTTCGTGAAAGCTTCCTCACGCGCATCTACGTCCAAGAATATTAGCATGTTAAGTAGGCTTTTATAAAATTACATGTAAGCATTTGAAAAAAGGCGTCAAGTGACATTGTTTTATGCCCATCCGGCGAAATCTCACCGTAGTTTCAGCAGTATGAGGTAAAGTTCTGCTGCGCAGTTGCATTTTCAAACGCCTACCTCTACAAAACTGAATATCCAGACTCTTGAAGCCGTATACGCCTCGAGCGCGGCCTGTAGGAGCTGAAATCCCCCTAGCGGCCCGTTTCGAAAGCAGGCGCGGGAGTCTCCGTCCCGCTTCCCACTGTCGCCGCTGCTTTTGCGGCATGTTCACGACTGAGATTTAGCGTTTGCGGGCGTTGGAAATCTATGTTTGTATGGAGCAGTCACTCTGTTCGCAAATGGGGTGTGTTTAGGAGAGTTTAAATGTTTCTGACGCGATCTTAGTGTGGTATATTCAGTCTGTATAAGCGCCAGGTGGCCAGTGTCGCGGAACCGGCGTATGCATGGACCTGATTGTAATTACACTGCCATGAATTTACTAGCAGTGTCTACGCATAACCACCGGTTCCTCAGATGTTCATGCTACGGCTGTACACTACGATGTAAATCAGTTTTGTGCGCTTACATATTCAGCGGAACACTCATACCTGAAAGCACGCCAGTTACGTTTGCCAATAATATACCTCAGATATTGATCACCACCATTTACAAGCCAGTGTTTGTTAATTTCGGGAATATTGAACGTAAGTACGATGGATAATGCAGAATTGTACTCGGGGATCAGCACACGACAAAGAGTCGTCTTGTCTTGAGGTGAGCGCCCCCAAAAATTCATCTGCTACATATATCCTCTGCGAGCAGCGCGCATACGGGCTTAGAATATAATCGGCGTCCGCGACTAAACGCTTCTTCTAAATATCGTCACACGGCACAGGGTGCCTGCAGAATAAAGGAGAAACTGAAATCAGAGGGCCTTACCACATACCACACTATTCCAACGACAGCTTTCATCGCTTCTGAACTGTCTGCCCTGTATACTTCGAAAAATGCGCCCGCCGAACGATTAGCTGTTCGTTGAAGTGGAAAAACAAAACGACAGTGAACGCGAGATTTGTGTGTGTGATTACTAAAGAGTTCATTGCTTGATTTCGCTCCGCATTTGTACACAGCGTCCCCATCCCTTACTCCCCACCTATGTCTCACGAAATAGCAGTGCATTTCGCGTATAGTTGGTCTGGTAAGCCCTACCTGGCTTAAGTTTCGACAAAGGTCTTTAGCATGTCAGAAGCTGCACTGTATTTTTTTTTATTTCCGTTAGACCTATTATGTTTCTTCAGCACTTGCAGAGGGTGTATTTTTCCGTGATTTCATATTAGATTGCCTTGGTTCTTGCTATAAGGCGTGTGTGGGAACATATTTAACGACCTACAGGCTTGGAATATACCTAACATTCGCGCATGGTTCATATTCTTATAAAATGCATAAGTTATTGTCCGGGATTGGCTAATCACATCCCCGAAACATATTTTTTCTGCGACGTATATATTCGAAACGAAGCCGCATTTGTTGTCCACGCTACAAAATGAAGCCAACCTCTCACTGTGCCAGTATCAGGTCTAAACGAGGCGACAGTAGAATTTGTGCCTGACGTATTTGGAGGCGGCAGGGGTGATATGCTGCTACCGTCGCCGACGCCCGCAAGAGCGTCGACGATGCGCGCAGAACCGCGTCCCCGGGTAGCTCTTGCAGGGGATCGCGTGCTCTGCGAAGACGCAGCTGCTCTTTAATTAAGTGACCTAAACGTACTCTTTGCTTATAGATGTCACCATAACAAGTTTTTTTAGGAAAGGCGAAAAGAAGCGAAACAGAACCAAAACACTGCACGAGCCCCTATCAGCCACGCAGCGCACACCCCGTCAACGCCGCGGAGAAGCGGCGGCAGGCGGCGCAGCGATCGCGAATCAACAAACACGCGAACGTTTCGCCGCGATTCCGCACCCACCACGGTCATCAAATCACTTCCTGGAACCCACAAGGCACAGTGGAGTTTACACGGGAGACATTCGCTTCTACAAGCACCGTGAATGTCGCGTTGCCGGTCTGCTCTTCACTATACGCCTCGAGCTTTGCGATCGCTGCGCCGCCTGCCGCCGCTTCTCCGCGTCGTTGACGGGATGTGCGGTGCGGGGTTGATAGGGGCTCGTGCAGTGTTTTGGTTCTGTTTCGCTTCTTTTTGCCTTTCGGCGCCCTAAAAAAATTATTATGGTGGCGTCTACTAGCAAAGAGTACGTTTAGGTCACTTAAAAAGCAGCTGCGTCTTCGTACAGCACGCGATAGCCTGCAAGAGCTACCCGGAAACGCAGTTATGCGCGCATCGTCGCCGCTCTTCTGGGCGTCGGCGACGGTAGCAGCATGTCACTCCTGTCACCTCCAAATACATCAGGCACAAATGAATCCTACTGTCGCCTCGTTTAAACCTGATACTGGAGTGAGAGGTTGGCTTCATTTTGCAGCATGGACAACGAATGCGGCTTCGTTTCGCATATATACGTCGCAGAATAATATGTTTCTGGGATGTGATTAGCCAATCCTGGACAATAACTTATGCCTTTTATAAGAATATAAACCATGCGAAAATGTTAAGTATACCAAGACTGTACGTCGTTAAATATGTGCCCGCACACGCCTTATAGCGAGAACCGAGGCAATCTAATATGAAATGACGGAAAAATACATGCTGTGCAAGTGCGGAAGAAACATAATAGCTCTAACGGAAATGAAAAAAAAATACAATGCAGCTTCTGTAATGCTAAAGACGTTCGTTTAATCTTAAGCCAGGTAGGGCTCACCAGACCAACTATACGCGAATTGCACTGCTATTTCGCGAGACGGGGTGGGGGGGGGTGGGGGGAGGGGTAGAGGAGGGGGACGCTGTGTACAAATGCGGAGCGTAATCAAGCAATGAACGTTTTAGTAATCACACACACAAATCTCGCGTTCACTGTCGTTTTGTTTTAAATGCGGAGCATTTCTTAGGCTCGCCTTGCCCTGCGTCGTTGATGGCGGCGCCGTCCACACGCTCGCTGCGCATGCGCAACTCTCCTCCTTACACCCACAGCTCCGCGATACTACACTATAAAAAAAAAGAAACAGTTAGCGGCGCCCGGTTTCGATCCCACGACTCTCTGGCCGCAACGGGAGGTACGCGGTGCTCTTCCCACTACGCTACAAATCCGGGACAGGAGCAAGTGCTACGAACGCGCCTTATGTCCTTGACTCATTCAAACTTCGTCAAGAAGCTACTGATACAACGAAGGCACGCGAAGCTGAACGTCAACGGAAACGACGAACTGAAAACTTTAGAGGGGGGTGCTGAATTTCCCGTGGGAAAGCTGTGGCGGGAAGCGCCACGCGCTTTGCCGCTCAACCAGCCCCGTCCGCAGCGCATCTGATGCTGATTGTGGCAGGATGCCCCTAGGGATTGGGCAACCAAAGAATTCATCACGAGATAGGTTCGCGTTCAACCACCATCGTCATCTTCCCGTAGGGGAACCGCCGAAGAAGAAGAAGAACGAGAAGACAAAGCTGCGAAGAGGAGGGCGTGTACATTGCTCTCAGCCGGTGCACCAATGTCAACAACCTTTACCTCACCAAAGCTGACGGAGACTACCGATTCTACCACAGAGACAACATCGACAAGAACATGATGGACGAGTTTCGGCGCCTCGAGAAACACCGCCTACTCACCTTAACACAACAGCACTTGCGTGCCTTTGCCACCGGTGTGGACCCGGACGCGGAATTCCCTCTGGCGCGAGTAAAAACCAGATCACTCAACATAACGGCAACACAATGGAACCACACGGAACCGCCACGATGCTTCGCATCCTCATCAGGGTTCCCCACGGGAAGATGGTGTAATTTTTTTTCGACTTCAACGAACAGCTGATCGTTCGGCGGACGCATTTTTGGAAGTATACCGGGTAGGCAGTTGCAAGCGATGAAAGGTGTCGTTGGAAGAGTGTGGTATGTGATAAGGCCCTCTGATTTCAGTTTCTCCTTCATTCTGCAGGCTCCCTGTGCCATGGGACGATATTTTGAAGAAGCGTTTAGTCGCGGACGCCGATTATATTCTAAGCCCGTCTGCTCGCTGCTCGCAGAGGATATATGTAGCGAATGAATGTTTGCGGGCGCTCACCTCACGACAAGACGATTCTTTATCGTGTGCTGATCCCCGAGTATAATTCTGCATTAACCGTCGTACTTACGTTGAATATTCCAGAAATTAACACACACTGGCTTGTAAATGGTGGCGATCAATATCTGAGGTATATTATTGGCAATCGTAACTGGCGTGCTGTCAGGTATGAGTGCTCCGCTGTATAAGTAGGCGCACAAAACTGATTTACATCGTAGTGTACAGCCGTAGCATGAACATCTGAGGAACCGGTGGTTACGAAGACCCTGCTAGTAAATTCAGGGCAGTGTATACCTACAATCAGGTCCATGCATACGCTGTTCCGCGACGTTCCGCGACGCTGGCATGTGACACACACCTGGCGCTTATACAGTCCGAATATACCACTCTAGGATCGCGTTAGAAAAATTTACACTCTCCTAAACACACCCCATTTGCGAACAGAGTGACTGCTCCACACAAACATGAATTTCCAACGCCCGCAAACGCTAAATCTCAGTCGTGAACATGCCGCAAAAGCAGCGGCGACAGTGGGAAGCGGGACGGAGACTCCCGCGCCTGCTTTCGAAACGGGCCGCTAGGGGGATTTCAGTGGCGCCCCTACAGGCCGCGCTCGATAGGCTGTCAGCCAACTGCTGGGTTATGTCAGTTATGCCCTGACCGGGATCTAAAGCTAAACAAATCAAAGCACCAACGCATTCCCGGCGCCGTTGGAAAGTCGCGCCGCTATTAATGCTCTCGCGGGGGCCCAAGGCCCCACAGAACAGATGTTTCTCAATTGGTGGAGCAATCACGGCTTCTCTCACACGCGGATTATCGCTTCCAGGAGGCGATGCACGCACACATGCGCACTTTTGCACTCGTCTTTTTTTCTTTTCGTAAGTGGGCTCACAAGTTTTATTATGTTTACTTTTATTTTTTTATTTGGGTGGCGCCGCTGGTGTTCAGTTGAAGCCGTTGCGAAATGACAGCGTGTTCGTACAGCGCGGAGACAGTCCCGAGCTTGCATACAACTGGTTTTGTTGGGATGAATCGCTTTCCTGCTGCCGCCCTTGCGTAACATTGTTTCACTTCATAAAAAGTAACGTTGGACTGTTTGCGCCGCATTGCAACAGAATAGCGGCCATTCTTTCGTTCTCCTGCTGATATTCGTACTGCGCCGAATCCGATGCTACGGGACGCCGCCTGCTCACGGCACAAAGAGGTTATCTCTTCGTTGTCTGCAATATTGTGCTGAACACAGCACATGAGTACGCGTGGTTTGCGAAAAGAAACAGAAACTATGGGGCACATAGTGTTGGAATGCGAGTGTATCCGTCCAAATCTACACGAGGGAAATATTTGGCTTCCAGAAGCCCTGGGATTTCAGGGCGACACAGAAGGAATTCACTTCGAGGCTGTCGAGGCGACGAAACGAAGATTAGAATGCTGGTGGACGAGAAGCAAACAAGGCAATATTGCCTAGCACAGCTACCTCCTGTAACAGAAAAAATAAGTATTTTGTGCCTGCCCTAAGAGCAACGCTAGTATTCAACAAAGAGCGTAAAATATAGGTATATTAGCTTTTTTGGTAAGATGACATGTCGTTACGCCATTGCAAAGAGGACACCACTAGAAATAATCACCATCATCATCATCATAATCATCATCAGTGGCGCCACCATACCAGCACACGAAGCCCATCGTTATCATTACGACTGTGCTATGACGTGTGACTATGGTCTATGAGTATTACTCATGGCTATGGTCTTTTATGACTAATCTGTGCTATGACTGTAGTCACAGGGGAAATATATATCCTTTGTATTAGGATAATGACGGGGTTGTGATATGACTGTGATTAGAGTACTGTGAGTCCGGAAGTGGTTCGCAAACCCTCCGGGCAAGCCTGGATGAATGTTAGGAAATGAGGTGCTCGAAAGAATTATTATACACAATAAGACAATTTTTAGATACGACGCATCTCTTGCTCTGAGGCATGTCCCTCCTGCGTCGTCGCGCCGTCCGTCCGCAGCCGTCCTCCGTTCTTCTCTCCCACAGCTGTGTGCAACACTCTCACTCCAGCTCATTAGCATACCACAGCTGGGGCGCTTGTTTGGACGCACTTCACTGCGTTAACAAGTGCTCCGGCGCGCGCGGTGTGCGCAAGTGCGCGCATGCGCGACTCTCCTCCGCTGTCTCCTCTCCTTCAGGCGCTGTGAATATAAAGCTGGTAGCGCGCTGCGGCGGTTCAGTCAGCCCTCGCTCTCGTTCGACTCCACGTGACTTTGCTTGATGACTCCGTGCTTGACTTGATTCTTCCGATGAAGACGTGATGGAAGCGACGATCCCTTCAGCGAGTGGGCTGACACAATCCAATACCAGCGTCAGCGCAAACGCTCAAGGCAACGTTACGACCAATTGAACCCCCCGATGCGTCGCATCACATCAGGGTTCCCTCGCGGGAAGATGGGCGTAATTTTACATGGAAGTTTGGGATAGTTGTATAGCATATTATGAAGCACAAATCCTTATTTTCCCTACACTGTAAAGGGAACAACGAAAAAAATACACGAAAAGCGGCATCTACGGGCATTGCACCCGTATTTGGTCCTTTTTTATTGCTGTTGAATCGTTCGCGTGTGCTGGCGCTGAAGTCTAAGACCAATCCGAAAATCCCGTGACGACGTAATACAATGTTAAAATTCCCGACATGGGGGGAATAAAAACCGCTGGATTTGAGTGAACCTCCTGTCCTCCTTTTAGTCTGTGCTTGCACGGAAATCCCACGACGCGAAGCTCGCCCAGCTCAGTGACTCCCGGGGAGTAAATAGAGCGTGAACGTTTCATTTTCTTTCTTTAAGCTACTCTATAGAAACACCCTGCGAACCGATCACTCGAAACAAACCTCTTATCTGCCGAGAACACGTAGCCTCCTCAGAGGAAAACGCCTTCGGGTTGAACGGTCTGTAAGTCGATCAATGGCAAAAGAAATGCCGGTGGACCTTATTTCACTTTTTCTTCTTGCGGTTGTTATTTGCTAGTTTAAACGCGTCATTTGTCCCGCTCTGGGGGACGACAGGCGCAACAGGATACCGAGCATGCGACGAACGACACGCCCATAGCTTTCTCTCGGCGGCGAAATAGCGCAGAGTTGAATCCAACCAGGCTGCAGCTCACACCGGAAATTTGAACTGACGACGCAGAAGCTTCGGTTTCCTAGTAACGCCTCAGATTACGGTGCTGCGAACTCACGGTTGAAACCTAGAAGAAGGTATTGCTTTCCTGAGTGCAACAGCTGGGGTTTAGCTGAGTCTCAGAGTATTCGCTGTGACGTGCAACCAGTTAGAAAAGCCTGTGGCATGATTTTTTTGTGTGGTTCCTACAGTAAGGAACTTAATTACTTATCAGAAAATAAAATTAGCGCCGGTACGAAGATACCAATACACCCTCTCAATTCGATGGCGTGCACACACGTTCCAAGAAATGCGTACAAATAAAGGTAAGATATAATGATTTGCACAATGTTTTGTAGGAAGGCAACTGGCTAAGAACTGCGCGCACAAAACAAAGATCACACAGAACATGTAGTTGTCGCGATAACTGTCAACAAAATAAAATCAACACCGAGTGAAGCGAAGATGGTTTTTAGCCTGAGCGCGAGGCTTAAGTCAAAATTTCCGCATTGCTTCATAAGAAAATACGATAAACTGCGGTGTTCTCCCCGATTCTTCTAATGATTTAGGTCTCTAGAAAACACTCCAGCCATACCATACAATCAGTAAGGGGGACGAAGAACCGGCATCATTGACGACCAACGCATATGGTTCGTTAGGTACGCTGTTTTGACAATGCTACTGTGTTAACCCTCTCTCAGCTCCCCAGGAGTCACTACACACACGCACGAAGTAATGTAGAGCTCTTGACTCTGACTTCAGGAAACACGAAACAAAGTGGTTTATGCGCCATTTACGAACCTCGTAGAACCACGCTGCAACCGTGCACGAGGCCAACCCCGTGGCGCGTACACGCGTTTTGTCTGCAATGGAGGGGAGGGAGGAAAACAAGCAAGCTAGCAAGCAAACCCGCAGCACATGGTGCGCCGCCGCACTTTATTTTTTGCCGCTCCCCGAGTACGATATGTGCCATTCGCGTTGACAGGTGCCTATGGGATTGAAGCAGTTCTCCTTTCTTGAAACAAGACGTCCCCGCTTTCCGAATAAAAGGGTTCCCGATATCACAGTTCTGTCTATGAATGGATGGGATTGAAGCAGTTCTCCTTTCTTGAAACAAGACGTCCCCGCTTTCCGAATAAAAGGGTTCCTGATATCACAGTTCTGTCTATGAAAGGAAAAGGGGAGGCTGGGGGCTGGGAAGGACTAAACGGTTGAGCTGTTTCATGACCAAGGCGTCAAAAAGACCTTTAATAAAGACACCGAAAATTTTTATTTACTTTATATATAGCTGTTTCTGCAGTCACCCCTAGCTCATTTGTTTAGGGAGAAGAAGGAGAGAAAACTAGTTCCTGCGCTTTAAAAGTATACTGGCTGCTTGCTGCGCCTTCTCCTCATTACAGTATTGATAGGTAATATTGCCGTTACTTCAGTTGTTTTTAGGGGAGCGCAACGTCTGCTTCTCATTTTTCGGATACTTCTCTCACTGGAAGTGCACCTTTTATTTTAAGATTTTTTAAATTCCTTTTTGTTATACAAGATACAGCAGGAGCGCGACAACTTTCTCTTTTGATGTGAGAGTGTCTCAGCATCATTTGTATCTGAGTTAGGTCGCCGAGTTATGTGGTCGAATTTAGTGTCAGCAAGTGTTGCGCTACGGAGTTTCGTGTATACTGCGTGGATTATGTTGCGCTAACACGCAAGAAAAAAAACCGGCCATTGTCCTACGTTGAGTTTGCTCACCTATTAAAATACTGGTGCAGCAAGAGTTCGTGTCGCTTTGTTTTGCAAAGGCACCACTTTTCCTAGCGACGACACCACTTTTTCTGACAAAGGTGGCGCTTTCCTAGTGCTCACTAGGTGATGTGAACGCAGACGATAATGTGCAACTCCGCGCTTTCGGCGAGCTTCTGCCACCTAGGGAGGCACCCGCGCGGGGTTGATAATGCAAAACTTCGTGCTTTAGGTGAGCTTCTCCCATCTAGGTGGTCACCCGCAAGGGGTTAATTCACTCAGGTGAAGGGTCTTGCCATCTCACTGAGGGGGCGTCGACTGGCTACTATTAAAAGGCTGTGGTAGACATACGGCTCTTCACCAAAGTCATTCATCTTAATTTTAAACTGAGAAAAAAAAAACACAATCAATTACTAAACAGGAGCAAATGCCGTGGCATCCGCATTGCCGTACCATGTGCTTGAGGGGTGGGCCGATGAACACTGCATGCCCTCAAATTGTTTTCCCATTGAAGATGACCACAACTCCAAACATGAACATCGCGGCAAAAGCGAAGGATATAGCTTCACCGTAAGCAACCAGAAGAAAAGAAGCAAAAGAAAGTGAGTTGACAAACACTTTTGTCTACATGAAAGTGCTAGCTGGTTTTAAATGATCATGAAGCGCACAAGTCTAAATTATAATCACTGTTTCGGTCTCCTTGTTCCATCTCGCAGCATTACTGGTCTGAACATCACCGTTGCTCGATTGCCAGTCAAAGTTTGCGTATAACAAGTGCGTGCTAACTGCGCAAAAAAAAAAAAAAAAGAACAGGGCGTTGTCGGAACTAGAGCGAAGCAAACTGCGAAGATGCAGTGAAGACGTTCGGCGCCTAGACTCTCCCGCGCTTAGCAATCGGTGAACCAGCTGCGCGCGGCTTAGACTCTAAAGCCCTTCGACCGCCACGGTTGTATCAAAAGGGGCTACAGCTTCGCGGCAACATGCATTGCCCGATGCGTCGGAGGTCCCAGCCCAATTTCGCCGCAAACGCTTCTTCTTTGTCACCGCAGAGCTTTCGTGCGCTGCCACTGGCGCCCGCGTATACCGCCAAACTTAACCCGTCTCCCGCGGCGATCGAGAAAGGGGATGGAGTTCACTGCGCTTCCGTGTATACTTGCACGCGTACTGCTTGCACTAATAGACAGCTTGCCGTAGAGACAGATATGGAGTATTTTAGGGCTCCACCTTGGACGAATCGTGGGCAGCGTCGGAGTTTTGAAGACGATAGTCTTTCTTGGGCTACTTAAACGCAGAAATTATGGTCTGTCTGTATGTCTGTATGTCTGTCTGTCCGTCTGTGACTCGATTCAGCCACCCGGCCAAAGCAAAACAATGCCTGCGCAATAGTCTTATATAGTCACAGCTAAATCTACCCGTCTATGTCCGGTGTAATGTTCATACTTGCCAACATTGTTGAAGAAGAACAAGACATTACGCAAATATGAGACAACGAATCAATACAGAAGTGATATTTGCAGTGTTCCTTTATAACAAAATCAAACATGCTTGACTTTTGCGAAATAAATACTTCATCAACTGCAGAAAAAGAATTCACTCCGCCGTCGCCTGCTGTCGCCCGCGCCACTATAGCTTCTGGCGCCATTTTAAAAAATCAACCGGCAACAGTTACGCAAGGTTCCACTAGATAGGTTCCACGCAACGCACATGGAGTAGGGAAACGCGGTTCTATAAACGTTGAAGTAGGCCGCCTCGATTAACGCGCGTCTTCGTCGTACGGCAGCGTTGGTATCGAGACACCCGGTTTGGAGCAGTGGAACGCGGGAAATTTAAAATGATTTAAGCAAACCTTTGGCGTCTTTACCTTGGGAGGAGCGCGACGCAAGAGGATTAACATGAGAGGTGAGCGGGAAAGCGAAGGGAGGCATTTACTTCGCAAAAGCCGATAAAGACTATTGTCTTTTGACGGCATTTGCAACGAAAGGAGCAGATACGCGGCCAATTTTTTGTAATAAGGGAGTGGTGGCAAAACTGTTTTGTTGGCCGAGATCACATTTGTATATTTACCTTTAATTATGTGTGACTTCTAATTTGAGCCGCGATCATATCGGAAACTCTACTAGGCAAACGAAAAGCTAGGCAGCATGCATAGTTGCCACTTTCTGCATGCGTGCTTGCGTGCGGGCGTGCATGCATGAGTGAGTGAGTCAGTGAGTGGACCGAACAGATTCGGGACTAAAGGCAGTGAGTGAGTGAGTGAGTGAGTGAGTCGAGAGAGTTTGTAAGTGAGTGAGTCGAGAGAGTTTGTGAGTGAGTGGAGAGAGTGAGTGATAGAGTCAGTGGACCGAGCTAATAAGTGGGTTGAGTGAGTGAGTGAGTGGAGAGAATTGGTGAATGAGGGAGTGATTAGAGTAAGTGAGTGAGTGAGTCAGTGAGTGAGTGAGTGGACCGAGCTAATGAGTGGGTGAAGCGACTGAGTGAGTGAGTGAGTGAGTGAGTGAGTGAGTGAGTGAGTGAGTGAGTGAGTGAGTGAGTGAGTGAGTGAGTGAGTGAGTGGAGAGAGTGCGTGATGGAGTGATTGGACCGAGCTAATAAGTGGGTGGAGTGAGTGAGTGAGTGGAGCGAGTTTGTGAGTGAGTGAGTGATTAGAGTGAGTGAGTGAGTGAGAGGACCGAGCTAATGAGTGGGTGGAGCGAGTGAGTGAGCGAGTGATTCGAGCAAATTGGTGAGTGAGTGAGTCGATCGAGTTTGTGAGTGAGTGAGTGAGTGAGTGGAGAGAGTGATTGAGTGAGTGAGTGGACAGAGCCAATGAGTGGGTGGAGTGCGGGGAGTGAGTGCAGCGAGTTTGTGAGTGAGTGAGTGAGCGAGTGAGTGAGTGAGTGAGTGAGTGAGTGAGTGAGTGAGTGAGTGAGTGAGTGAGTGAGTGAGTCGAGAGAGTTTGTAAGTGAGTGAGTCGAGCGAGTTTGTGAGTGAGTGGAGAGAGTGAGTGATTGAGTCAGTGGACCGAGCTAACAAGTGGGTTGAGTGAGTGAGTGAGTGGGTGAGAATTGGTGAATGAGTGAGTGATTAGAGTGTGTGAGTGAGTCAGTGAGTGAGTGAGTGGACCGAGCTAATGAGTGGGTGAAGCGAGTGAGTGAGTGGAACGAACCTTTGAGAAGTGGAGCGAGCGAGTGAGCGAGTGAGTGAGTGAGTGAGCGAGTGAGTGAGTGAGTGAGTGAGTGAGTGAGTGAGTGAGTGAGTGAGTGAGTGAGTGAGTGAGTGAGTGGAGAGAGTGCGTGATTGAGTGATTGGACCGAGCTAATAAGTGGGTGTAGTGAGTGAGTGAGTGAGTGGAGCGAGTTTGTGAGTGAGTTAGTGATTAGAGTGAGTGAGTGAGTGAGTGAGTGAGTGAGTGAGTGAGTGAGTGAGAGGATCGAGCTAATGAGTGGGTGGAGCGAGTGAGTGAGTGGAACGTACACTTGAGAAGTGGAGCGAGTGAGTGAGCGAGTGATTCGAGCAAATTGGTGAGTGAGTGAGTCGATCGAGTTTGTGAGTGAGTGAGTGAGTGGAGAGAGTGATTGAGTGAGTGAGTGGACAGAGCCAATGAGTGGGTGGAGTGCGTGGAGTGAGTGCAGCGAGTTTGTGAGTGAGTGAGTGAGTGAGTGAGTGAGTGAGTGAGTGAGTGAGTGAGTGAGTGAGTGAGTGAGTGAGTGAGTGAGTGAGTGAGTGAGTGAGTGAGTGAGTGAGTGAATCTACAAGCACTCAAAATATAACCCCAAAGTGATCCCATAGTGTCCTCAACAACGTGTCATCCGTGACGAAGCCGACATGAATCAACCTTGCGGCTTAGCCTTGGATGTATCGCTTCGTTTATGACCGCACTGCGTAGATCACGTAGATTGGGTGCAGATTTAGAATTCCGAAGATTGAATTTGCCAGTGCAAGCTATGTAATTATCATTCCTTGTGGCCCGGTCAATATTACAGTATTTTACATCTTGCGTAGTTTGCAAATTCATTCAAAGAAAAAAGTTTTTAACTTGTTAATCTGGTCCGATTTGCGCAATTCCAAAGTATAGTAGAGCATTAAAAATATGACGCTTATAAAGTTTCTGTAGGGATTCTTTGAAGCCGAGATAATTTATGGGCGCATGAATGGAATACCGAAAAATGTAGGCGCTCTTTCAACAATGGCGTCACGCGCCTGGTGAAAAACGGCGACATCTAGAGTGAACAAAGCCCCCAGCTCAGCAAGGCATATAACCTGCCATGGCGGTTGCTTGGAAGAAATGGTGCTTCTGGAAAGCGCAAACTTACTACGATTTAAAGGAGCATACACTTACGCTTTCCAGAGTAAACTCGCGCTTTCTAAAGACGTCATGGTATAGCGACTGTCCAAAGCAACCGCCCTTGCCAATGTAGGCATTCTCTTGTTGCTGTCCTTTAGACCATTATCTTACGAAGACCACCCGAAAAAATGTGGCATTCAACGTTAAAGGGAAAAAAACGCAAGTGATAAGTAAGTTAGCGCTCACCACAAGTTTCGGGTGGATTGAAGAATCCGCTCCCGTTAGGCGCTCACCTAAATTTGGTGCGTTTTGTTTGAAGCATGAAAAATAAATTCTTAAAGAACAAAACTGCATCCGAAATTTCTAGCTTTGCCAATGTTTTAAAGGTAAATTATTTTCTTTTACGAAATTCAATAATTAGCCAGAATGCCTAATTAGTGCGGATGGCTCACGCCCCCTCGAGTGATTACTGCTTACTTTCTGGCAGAAACATTTAGCCTTTCAAATCTTAACATTTAGCCCAAACTTCATGACAAAAAATCTATAATCCTGAGGCCACAGCCGTGTTCCTATTGCATGTTTTGTTTTGATGATTGGAAAATTGCTGTTTTAAGTTGAACTAAAATTTAGAAACCATGAATAATGAACCCTATATGAACATGTGAATATACAAGCGCGAAAAAAATATTCACGAAGGATTAATTCATCTATATCCCGATGGGGAGCACGACTACCTTTTTTTTAAGGTGCCTTCTAACGAGTTTTTGCCTGCAGAGCCTTTTTTTACGGGACAGCCTCAGTTGCCCCTTTGTAATTCGCCATTAAGCAGATATAGAATAGATTAGAATAGAATAGAATAGAATAGAATAGAATAGACGTTTATTTCATGTTCTTTATAAGACATGACGGGGCGAGGGAAAAAGCTGCTGTGGAGAGCTTGACGAGCTCTAAAACATGAAAAAAAGATTTAAAGTAACAAAACTGCATCCGAAATTTCTAACCTCGGCAACGTTTTAGACTTAAATTATTTTTTTCTACGAAATTCTCTCGCCCCGTACCACATAAAAAATAATTCAGCAGCGTATGCGTTCGCTTCTTACTACCGAGCGTGCCGATATTTGCGAGAAGGTGTGAGGGTGTTGAGTTGTTCTAAGACCAACAATTGATGTATAGCATGAATGTCTAATAAACACGCCCTATCGTATTTATGTCGAAAAATAGTGCGTATATACTACGCAGAAGTATTTCCTTTCATGTTTTGTTTCCCTAAGGAGCACTTTGCTTTCGCAAGTTATTTTAATAACTAATGAGCGACCTAGTGTTTTAAGGCCACGGTCTTAAAATAAAAATTCTTCCGAAAAACAAAAGCTCTCCAGGTCAGCTGTTCAAACCCTTTAGTCTCCACTGAAGATACTTTCGCTTGTCGCTCCTTACGACGACACAAATTCTAAGAAAAATCAAGAAGCCGATTGTCTTTTCCGCTTGTTCCCAAAAAACCAAATAAGGATATAAACAGGCAACGCTTTGCAGTTGAAAGTGTTTACTTCAGCTGTTCAAACGTGAAGGGTTCAATTCCGCATAAGTTTTTCTATGAAACTCACTTATTCTGCTTTAAAAATGGTAAATACCTAGATAGTTTAGAGGGAAGTAGGGTTCACGGGCTCCTTGAGATTCTCGCGAGCGTTACAGCGCCCATGCCCTGTAGAAAAAAAAAATCATACGACGACTATGCGAAAAAAAGGGGCGTTCAACGTCAAAGAAAAACAAAGCAAAAGTGATACCGAAGAATGAGTCTCCGATGACGTCTTTTACCCTCTGCTACTCTCATCACGGCTCACGGAAAGCAAGAAAATTTGGGAACCAACTTCGTTGCTTCGTTAATAATTTTGAAACATCTGAAAAAACACATGTCTAGGGCGGCAAAAAACGCAAGAAAAAAGTATTGAGCGAACACCTGTGCAACCTCACATCCCTAGATGTTCACTCTCTACCACTTGCATAGCCTACACGCTGAACGACAAAACCAATGTGAGGTGGCAGTAAAATTCGCGTCGTAACAATATTACTGTACCGCGCTCATGCTCGGTCTTAAAAATGGCGGGAAAGTTCAAACACGTCGACACCCGTGGCCTCCAACAGAGCTGCATCATTTCCACGCGCACCGACTTGACCCAGCAAATTCCCCCTACGAACATGCCGGACTCCCACGAAGGGCCGCGTGTGGTCGCAATGCCGGTCATTTGCTTCGTTGCGAGCCACTCATAGCCGCACCACCGTCCATGACCAGCGGTGAAGAGGGCCAACCGCAATTAATCAGCGCGACGCGAAAGTGCGCCCGGCAGACGAACGTTGGAGCATACCCACGCGACCACGGATCGCCTCGCGTCCGTGGAGCGCAGTTGCTTCAAATTAGGCTGCGAGAGGCGTCAGCGCGTGCTTATGTCTCACGCATTCGTGCTCGTTGAGAGCCGCCGGGGAAGCGAATGGCGGAGGCGTAAGCACGCGTCTCACTAGCGGTCCCCTTCACGGGACGGGGGACGAGCGGGCGACATGTGGTTTATGCTACACGCGACGAGGCATGCCGTGTTTTAGATATGTGACTGCCCTACCGGGAGTCATTTACGGGGCAGCCTCGTGAACTTTTTTTTTCTGCGGCGAGCCCTTCGTGGTTTCGACGAAGAGCGGCGTGCAGATCTTCGTCATGGGAGACGACAGGTGGCGGGAGAGGAAGGGTTTGCGAGGAGGCGAGAGGGAAAGCGGAACGGAGGCGGCTGCTGGAGATATACGAGCGAGCACTGCAGAGAACGCGGGTTTCCAACAGCATGCGTACCTATCTCCCGTAGGGGCTGTAACGAGAAAAGGGAGTTGTACACGTATGCGAACCGTACTGCAGCACGCGTATTCTCATTGCGCGAGCACTCGAAATTGGTTCTTGACATTGCGGCGCGCATGCTTTAGGCGCCCTATTGTTCATTAAAAAATACCTTTGCACATGCCTTGTCCTATTACTTCACTGTTAAAACTGATAAAAAATAATCATTGTTTTTTAAATAATCACGTTGTTTTTAAAATTAGCTTATCATCAGAAAATTTCTTAACGAGAGCTTACGCTCTACTGCAGAGTCCTCATCGTATGAAGCAATGAAGCAGGTCATTTGACCCAACGCATTGTGCTGATAATCGCTGTATTGCTGTTATACACTTATTGCGGCATTATCTATTCATTCAGTCGTGCTAATAGTAATGTTTAAGTAATATTACTGTCACTTACTCCGTTCCTTACTAAGCAACTGCGTAATTGCACAATTTGCGGAATTTATATAGTGCTCCTTTTGCTTGTGTTTATTACTGAGCTGCGCGACATGGAACACGGCGCAGCCAACGTGAATTAATCGGCCGCGTCTTTCGGACAGCGGCTTTGTCGCTCAATAAGCCACCCAAGGCTTTTGCATTAATTCAATGTGACCGCCTAGCTACTACGATTTACTCCGCGCCAAAAGTTCGTTTTAGAAGCCTTCTTTGGCACGCATTGGTAACGCGAATCACTGCAAAAAAAAAAAAACAATCTCGAGGTGAAGCCTTCATTGGGTTTGTTTCGCCACGTAACGTTCCTGATATAAGCACGCGCCTTTCCTTCATCTTGAACCCTGACTACTCTAGTCTTATTGGCGTCACGTGATTATGTAATAATCTTTCGTCCATTGCCGTTTCACCTGAGGTAGCCCACAAATGAGGGCAAGTTTTTACCAATACGAATGATGCTTACTTTTGGTGAGAGTACGTGGAGATTTATAAGCAAACACAACCTGAGTGTCTTATACTACCATAAAAACCCAGCTTTTACAGCCCGTGGTCACTTATAAACTCTCATCACTCGCTTTGAATAGTCCATTGGCAGTAAATATAAGGCAGAGTTAGGTACTTTTGTAAAAGGTGCAAAATGGCGGCCATCGTTTCACGCGTTTTGCAAAACTCAGTGTGTGATGTAAAAATATAACGTCGTTCCACGCGATTAATATAATATTATCACGAAAGTGGGGTGCCGATCCTTGTTTTTTGTTAATCTTTATTTAGCACGTTCACAGTTTTTATTATGCATACATAAATTTCCAGCGATATACGCCGCAAAAAAAAGTTGTTCCCGGTTCAGCCAAACAGCTTGATTAGCCCACATTTATTATGAATAAAATATTAGGATGAGTAAATCGACACTAACAATGTGTAAGGAGAAAATAAAGGTTGGTTAGTTAAACAAGATAAGACTGCAAGTTGAACGATGGGGAGAGTTTTCAAGAATTTTATATTTAAGGTGAAACGACGCCAAATTTTTACATTCAGAACGAGTTTCACGTGGTGCTCCGTTGAAAGATAGAGAGATAGTCCTACTTAAGTTATGCGTACACCAGTACTGCTACAGACCATATCCCGCGAGAGTTGAAGTGTTTCACTCAAACTCACTCACAAATTTATTTCAAAATCACATCTCACTCAAACTGAGACTCACTACTACTACGCTCTTGTTTGTTCATTCAAACCAAAGCTCACAGTGAACGCTAGATTTAGCTTCACTCGCAACTCACTTCGACTCACAACTCACTCTTGCTCAGAACTCCTTACGACTCAGAACTTCTATGGTTTAACAATTAATCTAGTATCAAGCTCGGGGGCCTACATTCTCGCACTCTGTCAGACGTGCTCCGAACTTCAACAAAATCGGGAACAATCTCCTTTGCACATTTATTTCAGCTATGATTTATTTCTTGGGCCTTGATTACGAACGCCGTTTACAAGCAAATATAAGAATATAATACGTACAAAGTTCTTGGTATCTAATCCGTGTGGATAAAGGAAAAAAATTAAGCCCGAGGGCCAGCAGAGAGAGAAGGAAGATGCATTCGGCAAAGAGAGGTGATCTGGGGTGTTCTTCCAAAATTTTTATGTTTTGTTGCAAAATTACGTTTCGTTCAAGGTTTTTGGTTGCTACAGCAACCATCGTCGGTAGCTAGCCGCCATGGCCTCTACGTATGCTGAAGCATGTGCCTAAGAATGTTTTAGAAAGTGCGAGAATGTGTCTGTATTTTAAGCGACGCCCTTTCAAAGTAGTGAAGCTGTGCGCCTAATAAAAAGAAGCGTCGTTAACGTGCCAAACATTGTGTTTTCCTTCCTTCGCCCCCGAACAGCGTTGCGAAGAAATTTTGTTAAGGTACTCGGTAAAGAATGCTTTCGCAAAAAAAAAAAGAGAAGTAAAAGAAGCGACATGCCTGCCTAAAACATGGCAGTGATCGAGGAAATACTGAACAACAGAGGAAACCTAAAAGCAACTAAGAGAAAGATAGATATCGGCAAAGAAAGAAATGACACACTTAGAGACGAAGTACATCACGTAACACACAGCACGAACGGGATAATAAAAGTAGCAGAACGATTGTACGCCACGCTATACGCTAGCTACGCTAGACCAGAACAACTACTGAGTATACACGCTCAGCTAGCGAAATCCCAGCAATAACCAAAGGCGACATTGAACAGACTATCAGAAGCATGAAAATAGGAAAAGATTCAGGTGACGATGGCCCGCCGACCGTAGATCTTGTAAAGGAGGGCGGCGATAACGCACTGAAAAAGCTTGCTGCGCTATTCTCTGAATGCGTAAAAACTTTAGAAGTGTCCATAAACAGGAAGAGGAGTAACATAATTCTTATTCATAAAGAAGGAAATCACAACACCTTAAGAATTACAGGCCCAATAGCCTACTCTCAGTCGTATACAAGCTGTTAACCAAAGTAATAGATAACCGCATAAGAAAAGCCCCGAATTCCCGATCCGAAAGACAGGGATATTCCATATCGCCAAAACTATTCACAGCATGTTTGGAAGGGGAACTCAGGCAGCTTGATTACGAAAACATGGTACTACGGATAAACATGGGATTACTTGAGCCATTTGAGATTACTGGACCACATTGTATTGCTAAGCCAGTCTGCGAAACACCTGCAAAGATGCTCTAGTACCTACAGTCAGAAAGCAGGGTCTGGGACTAAAGATCATATTAAATAAATTTAAAGTAGTGATGAATAAACATGCCGAAAGCGCCCCCTTCAGCTTATGTAACGAAACAGCAGAACGAGTAGAATAATATATCTGTCTTTGACAGGTTGCCAAAGCTGTCCCCAATGATGAGAAAGAAATTCTGCGCAGAATAGGTATGGGGAACAGTGCTTTTGGCAAACACTCCCATATAATGAAAACTCGTCTACCTCTATCACTCAAAGGAATAATATGCAACCAATGCATCCTTCCGTTGATGATATACCGCGCAGAAACTTGGCACCTTACTCAATAACCACAGAGACAATTGACGTCCATGCCCATGGAACGAATAACGATCGAACCTTTAGGGAGAGGAAATGGGCCTCCTGGACCAGGGAGGAAACTCGAGATGTCCTCATAGTTCAAACAGAGCCAAATAAATAGACTTGGGCACGCCATGTGTTAACACAAAATGACAACCGGTGGATCACCAGGGCAACAGAGTGGATACCCAGAGGCGGATCTAAAAGAAATGGAAGGCCACAATAACTCGATGGAGAGACGAAAAAAAAAATTGGCCGCGTATCTGCTGCTTTCGTTGCAAATGTCGTCAAAAGACGATAGTCTTTATCGACTTTTGCCAAGGAAATGCCTCCCTTCGCTTTCGCGCTCACCTCTCATGTTGTTCGTCTTGCGTCGCGCTCCTCCCAAGGTAAAGACGCCAAAGGTTTGCTTAAATCATTTTAAATTTCCCGCGTTCCACTGCTCCAAACCGGGTGTCTCGATTCCAACGCTGCTGTACGGCGAAGACGCGCGTGAATCGAGGCGCCCTACTTCAACGTTTATAGAACCACGTTTACCTACTCCACGTGCGTTGCAAGCAGAACGGGGAACCTATCTAGTGGAACCTTTCGTAACTGTTGCCGGTTGATTTTTTAAAATGCCGCAAGAAGCTATAGTGGCGCGGGCGACAGCAGGCGACGGTGAGTGAATTTTTTTTCTGGAGTTGATGCAGTATTTAATTTCGCCAAAGACAAGCATGTGCGATTTTTTATAAAGGAACACTAGAAATATCAGTTCTGTATTAATTGGTTGTCGTATATTTGCGTAATGTCTTGTTCTTCTTCAACAATGTTGACAGGTATGAACATTACACTGGACTTAGACGGGTAGATTTAGCTGTGACTATATAAGACTATTGCGCAGGCATTGTTTTACTTTGGCCGGGTGGCTGAATCCAGTCACAGACAGACAGACGGACAGACATACAGACAGACCAAAATTTCTGGGTTTAAGTAGCCCAAGAAAGACCATCGTCTTTAATAAGCAAAAAATCCCGAGCCATCTCCACTAAAGGGTAACAAGGCGAAGCATTCAGTGCATATGTGTAATCTTGGCGCCTTGGCGTTTTTGCCAACGGAGATGAAACCAAGGGGTAGAGGTATGAGTGAGTGAGTGATTTATTGATACAGAAAGTGAAAAAGAAGTGGACTGGGTTATTTTGAACTCATTTTGAGTGCACCCGCATACAGCCTTGCTGTAAGAGTGTCGTGTCTTTGAAGCACGAAGCTCACTAGCGCGAGGCGTTGGAAAAGAAGTGTCCCGGAGTGATCTTTTACACGCGGTTTTGCCCACGGAGATGAAACGTTCTAGCGCGAGGCGTTGGAGAATGAGTGCCCCGGAGTGATCTTTTAGCACGCGTTTTTGCCCACGGAGATGAAACGTTCTAGCGCGAAGCATTGGAAAACGAGTGTTGCGGTGGTTTCTCTTAGCACGCGTTAAGTTCTAGCGCGAGGCATTGAAAAATGAGTGTCCCGGTGTTTTAGTGCCGTGACTACATGAAACAACGACGATGACAGGAGACGCCGACCCCCCGAGCCCCTAAAGGGCTTCGTTTCTAGAATCCCGTATAAACAAATGATCATGATAAACCTCCAAATTTGACGCAGCGTGGCTCATTACGAGCGCGAGAGCCAACAGAGGTTAAGTTCCGAGAAGCGCGTTTCATCGGCAGCAAAAAGCGCCAGCGACGGCAAAGCCCCCGGGAAAAAACCGTAAGAAGTCCCCTTCAACCCCCCCCCCCCCGCTCCCCCTTACTTCTCTAACTCTTACTAGACATTAATAGAAACAGGTAACGAGTCAGCGAATGCGCCCAGCCGCATAGCTTTTTCGCACTGGCAACTTTCTAGCACAAACCCTGAGGCTCTTTACGCAGGATGTAACAAGGCCAGCCTCCTTTGAAGACGTAACGACCGGGCTATCACCACGCGCAGCCGCTAAGAAATGGCTAGACCAAGCACTGACAGTCACCAAGACTATATGAGGCGAGCTTTGGGCGACCAGACACCCCCGCATAAGGTAATGAGGAAAGCGAATGCGGCCGCACGAAACCCGAAGACCGAGCCGAAAGCGACGCAGTAAGCTGAACAACCATCGTTCCCAGCGGCCTCCTAGCTGGGCCAGAAAAGTGCCGAACAATCATGCAACACAGCCAGGTAACGGAAAACCGGAAACAAAATTGCGTGCCAAGTCTTCGTGGCTACAGCACGATAAAGCATCAGGCTTGAAACTCTAAACGCACGGTTTGAAATAATCGCATCCCCTAGCCCGAACTTAAAAAGTTATAACCGTATTGCTACTATCTTTACTGCAGCACTAACACAATGATATCGCACTAGAAACCTGGAATAGATGCTCAGAAATTAATTCGCATTTTTAGCCCTAACTTACTAGCTTACAACTGTAATACTATTACCCGAACTACAGCATTACGGAATTCCAATTTCCTGCTTGACTCGTAGGGTCAACGACGGCAAACGTTCGCTCAAAACGACATTCAGAATCACAACCTCAGGTGTTGTGATAGGCGGCCTTATCCGTTCACTCAGAATAGAAAAAAAGGTCAGCAGCTAGGCACCGACTATTTCATCTTTTAATCAACTCATCTGAATTGATCAATTTACTTCGGCTCCAATCTGAAATTCCGTGCGCGCCACTATTGCAGGCTGTTTCACGTCGACCCATATAACTGGGGCTCCGATCTGCATGGATCCAGGCCCCGTTCACCCAGCCTCACTCGCTCCCATGCAGTGAACACAGATTCAGCCTCACGTGTAGTGTCACTGGGGTCACGCTCACCCAGTCTCATGCAATATTGCAACGACCCAGTTTTCACGCAATATCACACAGTTTCACGCCCATTTGGGCTCCCGCGAGCTCACGCTATCTCGGGCTCAAACTCACGATAAACTAAGACTTTCACTGAGTCTGGGCCCGAATGAGGCTTAGTTAATGTACTCATGAGTCTTTCTACTGACCTTTTCTAGAGACATAAAGCACACATAAAACACCCAGCAGGGACAGCCGAACGAACAGCGCATAGGGGACCCAAAAGCGTTTCTGCCAGCAAGAAGAACGCACCCTTCTCTCTCTTGCTGGCTCAGCTTTCCATCGCTCAGTTTGGCTGCCCATACGGCGCGTCTTTTGAAAGCGGCACCGCTAGCGGCATTCGCGCTGAAAAGTGACCGCAAGCTTGAAATCACATTTGTGTATGCCATGTGTAGAAAAGCATCAAAAAGAGCTTTCGTGCATACCTTGTAACTTACACCCAGCCACCGCGGGTAAATACAAATAGTGTTGCTACTGAACAATGTGCACGCAAACAAACTTTACCACTCACCTGAATCAGGTTTGCTTTTCTTAACTGTTTACACTTGTCCTTGCGAAAGGAGATCTCCGTGAAAATTGAACGTAAAGAAAACAAATCAAAGGTGGATGGCTCTAAACCAACAGAGAGCTCAGTTGTGTACAATGAACCGCGGGGCGCGGCGAAAGAACGATATTAACCGAGATCGCTCGACACGGGTTTCCACTTTCGTCATTCAAACCACGCGCGCACAATTCGCGCCTCAAGCGGCACACTTTTGAGATTTTCGGCATTAATCCTACCTCACCTCAAGAGGAACAAAAACTTTTCCGCGACTTTTGGGGATGCTAAGCATCGCAGTCGCCGCGGTTGCAGCGAACGCGACTTCGTTCTCAGGTTTGCCGATAGAGCCCTTGATGAGACGGATTCCGCCCTTCGCAGCACGCACCGCCTTATCAGTTATACCAGGCACGGCGGGCGGCCGAAAAAAGACGCCGTTGCGCCAGAGCCAACTGAAAAACGCGCGACGCCTCGCCCGTGCGAGTTAGCTCGCCTCCTATGGGCGCATCGTCTCTTCCCATCTCTCTAACCTTTCTCTTACTCTCCGAGAAAAATCCGGCGTGTTGGCTTTTGCGGTGTTTTCCCACGCGTAACATTTTCGCCCCTTCGCATTCGCGGCCACTTATTCGGTCTGTTAGCCAGCGTGAATAGCTTCAGTGGGCTTCGGGGAGACTTTATACGTGCTCGGCTCACCGTAAACTTTGGTCCCCCGGTTTTCTATTCATACGTTGATCGTCGGTCACCAGTGTGCTCGCGGTGGTCAGATTGACTCGGATTGTGATTACCCTCGCCCCGTTTTTATGTGGTAGTTTTTGTGGCCCACATTCCTTTGCCTTCTTTCGTGCTTCTTCGCTGCATGGGTATCCGAAAATGACATTCTGGGTGCTTTAAAAAGGTTTCGCGCGCGCCTGTGGTAAGCGTTTTTTCTAACCTCTCTAGGGCCTACTTCTCCCTTAAAATTTCCACCCTATTTTGGGGTGGCTTGATGGGATCTGGGTTAACCCACGTGTCGTCTCTCTCGTTTTTCTACCTCCGCCACTTCTTACCCTCTTGTAATCACCTTCATGTAATCAGGCTCGGCAGTTACGTGGATGCCTTGCGGCAGTCCAAGATTTAGAGTAAATGTCTCTGCCTGCTAAGACGCGGGCGAGCTGCCCAACGATAAGGTATACTTACATTTATTAAATGGGAATCGCCCCCACTTCCCTGTTTTTGCCACCGATGATTTCGATAATTTCGCCTGAGCGGTATCGCGTAAATCTCGCTCCTCACATCATTATTGTTAAGGGGTCGGAATTCACAGCGGGTTACAAATGGCCAGCTTCGTAAGCCGCGTGTGAATATGCGAGAGGGGCTGCGTGCTCACCTATAGAATCGTTGTAAAAGAAGACTTCACATTGCGACGACATTGAGCGGAGTCAGTCAACTGAATATCTTCGGTTAGAACAACGCCGTTGAGAGGTAGAAGCGGGTTTAGTCTGACCCGCTAGGAATTTCTTTAACTTGTAATGGCAGTCTTATGCATTGTCCCTACAGCGACTACAAACTTAGGGGAGCGTATCAGAGAGCTGAATATGTAATCTACGAACAATGATGGGATGGAATACAAGCCGTGTAGGTCGTCTGAGACAGTAGCTTAGAGCACGAAATGCCTTGCACGGGGCAGCGTTACGTCGACAGCGTATCGGATGGTCAGGAGAAAAAATGCAATTAAGAAGGGTGCTGCTCTCGATAGATTTGTCTCGTACCTGAGGTGTTGTTCACTCTGTTGAAGTCGAAGTTAGAGTGGCGTGGCGGGAACTCAGACGCGCTTGGAAGAGCACAGTCACGGACTTTGTTAGTTAAAAATGGCGCTGTTTTTTTAGAGTTAAAGAAGGTAATAAATGGTTATGTGGCAAGAACGCGCGGGAAAATCAGCAGCAGTTCGCAAGTGAGAATCGTTGAAGCGAAAGACATTATTGTGTGGCGCTGGTTTTAGCGCCATGCTATCGAAACAAAACAAAAAATTCTAAAGCTCGGGGCTCATGGTTTACTCACTCGAATGCCGAGAGTTTGTGTGGGTTAAAGCTATCCTCAGCTTATATCTTACTGACCTTCTTCTACATTTTGTGGCGGAAGATTTGCGTTGAGTTCAATTTTACGCACGTCCAGGTGGGTTATGATCAAACACAAAAATATACCTGTGCGAATAACTTGAAGTAGGCGTCAATTCCTCCCACCTTTACATATTTTAGCAGTCTATTCAACACGTTTTGTTTTTAAAACAGGAAGTAACCGTACACTCGCAATACAGAATAAACAATAAATTGTATTTTTTTTATTTCAATAAAATAATAAAAACTTTCCCCCTCCTGTGTAAAGCCCTACTGCGTGGGGGCGTTTAGGGGCTTTTGAACCAAGTTTAGGGGCTTTTGAACCGGCCTGTAAAGCCTGCTCAGGAAAGATAACAGGCCGCAGAAGCAGTATCCGAGTCTTATTTCTTTCCCGTCGTTGCTCTCGCTTTTTGTAAGTGCGAGACGTTGTCCGAAAACAAAACAAAAACCAAATCTTTTAAGGCATCTGGTCAAACTACGAATATCAATTCAGTTACCTCTGGGCACTGCTAAAGTGTTCCGTCCACTGAGGGTGACCTCTACACTTTTTTCCTTGGTGCGCTCTTCGATCGCGTTTATACTACATACTTCATCTCGAGTCTCTGGAGATACAGAGGACACGTCACACGCTTAATCGGAATGAAGGATCCCTCCCCCCCTCGTACACCCGCTGCTTACGTCACTTGCTGAAGAAAACATAAACGTGCATGAATTTCCTTCCCCTCATTGTGAACGAGGCTTCCTTAGCGAAGCCGAAACGTCTTGTTTGTTGCTTTAAAGTTTTTAACAGTTTCTTTTGGTCGGTGTCCCCGCTTTTACTTCAACATGTCTCCCGACCAGACGGGTTTCCGTCAAACCCTCGATTTCACACAACAAGGCCCCTTTATTCCCCCTATTTTCTTCAGAACCACCGCTTCTGAATACCATAAAAAATAGAAAACAAATTTACTCTTGTGTACCCAACACACGATCACAGTCGGCTCAAGTGGTTCAAAAGTTGAGAATATGTTTGGCACAGATCCTTCAGAGTGTAGCTTGTTCAAAAGTAGAAGCTCTGAAAGGCCCCCCGGATTCGCGCCACGAAATTCGGCGACCAAACCGCCAGCAGAATCACAAAGCGAACCTCAAACTCATCAAGGCTGCGCTGAAGCTGCTTAATGCTGGAAGCAATTCTAGAGTACTCACAAGAAGCGGGTTAGATGTCGCTGTCTTCAAACCATCGAACATCTCGGCGCACTTGTATTGCTCCAACACTGCGCGGTTGTAATGCTTGGGCGGGTGCAAAGGTCTGTCAATTTATCCTCGCCTGCGCGGCCATCCTCTACGGCTTCGGTGTAACGCGCACGTAGAAGCCAGGTCTAGGCAAGGAAGCAGTTTGCGGTGCTGTGTGCAAAAGTGTACGGTGTCCCCTATATCTTCCCCAGCGCCACGGTAACCGGTGGCCCTGTACCCGCGCAACTGGCACAGCGCATGCGGTGGCATGGAGCTGCTTAGAAGATAGGGAAGTCTTTCCTCGCACAAAAAAGTTGATTGTGACGTATAGGTGGTATTCATTGAAAAGCTTAGCTGTCAATTTCTCCGCTTGGAAACACTGGAAAAGGCCACGGACATGGCCGATGCGCCGCGGACATGGCGCGGTTTGGGCCACTGCGCCCGGACGCCGAATAAGAAAAACACACCGGCGTGCGTCGTCTGCTCCCTTCCAAACAGATTATCAACGGTGGTGTCCACAGAGATGTTATTAATCGCATTGCCATTGGAGTCGAGGCATTACTTTACGTTCGTTGGGGTAGAGTTTGCAACGTCCAACACTAATCAACTGCTTAGCACGGACAAGCACCGCTATCCCGCGGAGCCCGACGTAACCAGTAACGGCGCACTCACATGGTTGCCTGCATGCGTGGCTGGTCAGTGAATACAAGCTATAGTCTGGCCAGGATCTATCCCTGGATCACACGTTGGAAAAGCCACTGTGTTTCCACTGTAGCTGTGCAATACCCGTGGTATTCGAGTTAGGGCTCTGAGGGCAGCGTGACTCACGTTGCGTTATCGAGGAGGGGCGCGCAATTTTAATCACTCGGAATTAATGGGTGTAAAGAAAGCTTAGTCGCTGAGCTGGTAGTAATCGGAGTCGCGGCCCATGTTGGGCGTTGTGCTACTTTGTCGCACGAAGCTGACGTTTAAGTTCTAAGATTGCGTTCTCCAGCTGTAAGAAGATCTAGAGGAGGAGGTGACGTCTGAAGAAAGGACGAAACAAACCATATTAGCTTCAGATAATACTGCGTTTATGATTGGATATCATTCAAGATGGCGGCTCATACGTCTAACACAGATGTCTCTATACCCCCTCCCCCCTCTTTTCCTGTCGCCTACGGATACATTATACGATAAATACGCTAACCAAAAGGAATGCTACTTGTAGACGCCAATTTTATCGTTCCGTTCGTCAACCGTTGGCGTGCCTTACCCAGGAACAGAAAAGGCAGTTCCTGAATTTGATTTGGCGGCCGGTCCACCGCAATGCAGTTTTTTTTTTGCAGCAGTCTCGCGCCCGCCACGTTTTTTTTTTTTTGTATTTCCCACCGAAAAAGCCACTGCTCAAAAATATATTGTAAAACTTAGAAAACGATATTAAGTGGGTCTCCGACGAATACGACGTGCACTGTAATTTACGAAAACTTTCAGGTAGGCCGAGTCGCATTGCCGAGTAATGGAAATTTGACTCGTCTTTCATTAACTATTCCCAGGGTTCTAGGATGTAATCATGGAAGCATGCATGTTTGATCGAGCGAAATAAGAACTTTTCTTTCTGAATTTCTTTTTGAAATTGGATTTCTCTACACTCGGCGCTCCTATACGCGGGTAATGGGCTCTTGGTGGTCAGGCACACACTCAATTAAGCTTTATGCTATGTGTCGCACAAAGCACGAGCAGAATTAATTCTGATATTTAGACAGAGAGATTTCAAAGGAAGCATAAGGTCAGAGGATTTCTTATTGAGTCTGCTTAATTAACAGTAGACGACATTTCGCACACTTTTGGGTACCTCTGCACAAGAGAAAAGGGATAATTAATGAGGTTTTGACTTCAAACGTTCAAAACTTCGCGGTAACGAAATATAAAGCCCAGAAACTGAAATCTGATACTAAAATTTGTGACGGGGAGGAGGAGAACTGATCAATCGACCGGTGAGAGAGGTGGTTAACACGTGGGCGTAAAGATGGTGAGAGGTAAAGAGGTGAGAGATGAACCGACTGTTGGTTTCACCAGATAGGGAAGCGAAAAGGTTTCAGGCACGCAACACAACTGCTTAGTGATTTGTAGCACACTTTTTGCAGTAAACGCGGCTTATGTCGACACACATTTTGTCTAAACCTCACCATCTTAAATGAAAACAAAAATCAACCCTCAAAACGTATTTTAGCACTGGTTCGTTCAGAAAGTTAACAATGACTTTCAGACGCATTTTGTCTTTTGCTTTTATTTCACCTTCCCATGGCTCGCTCGAAAATTGCGACCTACTGCAAATTTGTGTAACGTTTTTATCGTTCAGTGGAGTCTCAAGGAAGTCTGTTCAGATAACTGCTGATCCGGCGCACCGTGGATTGTCTGAAGCAGACTTTAGGCCGTATGGGGAATTTCCACCTTCTCTTGCACGTACGGCCGCCTGGTAAATGTGAAATTAAGCTTTAGCGAATGACCGCCCGCTATTTTCTCCGCACCAAGTGTTTATATTTACACTGGTCCGAAGAATTAAACCCCACACTACCTTCTACTGTTTGTTGCGATTACATTTAGTAAAAAAAAAACTTATGTCTAGATTTGTACCTTCTTGCTTAATCCATGAGCAGTTAGGTGGAAAAGGCTTTTCCACTTGCCGCTTTTCTAAAAGGTCCCAACTGTCATGATAAGGAAATTTCTGCGTTTGCTACCCAGCGTCCATGGGACAAGCATCGGTTCAGGATCCTTGTACGCTTGTATGGAACGTTGACAGAGATTAAGAATTTTGACGTGGGAGAGCGCGGTGAAACCAAACTTGCCGAGCGAGAGCTCGCTTTTTGCGTGGAGAGCCTGCGGTGAACGCGTATACAATTGAACCGGAACACAAAACACCGACACTGCTGCGCTATAGGCGCAAATGCGCTGTGAACTTGGGTGCAGCCAGCGCCTCCTTGTATCCTTTTCTGAGGCACGCGCACGTCATCTTTCCTCAGTCCACCTCTCCACATTCCTTTATTGGAACGAACCAGCGATTAGCCGCTTAGTGTCACTAGGTGCTGTTTCAGAATATCGGCGCTCTTTTCTCCTGTTGTGCCGTGCCGCCGTCATGATCATTGGTCAGCTCCCATTACGTGACATTTGTTTACACTGCGACGGTTCGTAAGCGCCGCCATTTTGTTTTTTATGCGTTTTAGTTGGTCAACCCTGGTAGACTTAGCTTGTCCTACCTGCTCTGCGGCTGCGCGCTACTGACGTCGTTCCGAACGCGAATCAAAGGTAACGTGTGTAATAGCGTTTCAGCAGCAGAATTGTGTCCGAATATGCCGTTTTGCTGCATCCTCGGCAGTGTTGTTAACAACCGACCCAGTCCAAGTTAGCGGCGAGGCCGTAGAAGCGGCAATCTCGCGACACTGATACACATCAAAATGGCCGCTATTGCTGACTTGTGTGCCTTAGTGGCGGTATTCTGGTACCTTATCGTGACACTAGAAGCGTTCACTCCGTACAAAGGCACGAGGCGCTGGCTTCACCGAGTCTGAGCTTGAAGATCACATAGACCGCACGAGGCGTTTTCTGTTTTAATACGTTGAGTACAGCTTTCGCTAAAACGCACAACGGGTTCACCACTATTCCTACTTCATGTGAGCGTTATAATAATATAATATGACTACATAAGGTTTGATGCCTAAGCCTTAGTCAGGCATTACTTGGCTCCGTTTGCGAGGAACGTGTAACGACACGGCCTGGTCGGAAATTGTAGGCGAAATTCCGCCTTCGCCATTTAGTGAATCACCCCCGAGCCTCGCGGGTGATTCTCTTAATGGCTCAAGGCACATTGTTTGTACCTGAGGACAATAATACGCAGCGACAGCAATGAAGAAAGCATCTACCTCATCGTTTGTGTCCACGTTGTCTAGTGGGCAGCTGGAAAGCACCTCATCCTCTAAAGTGGTGTCTTCCGTCGAAAAACTGGCGCCTCTGATATACGCGGCGGTACGAACGCTGGCCGCAACACTTCTTTATGAACAAATGCTAAAAGGGTGAAATATTTTCTTGTCGCCTAGGGTGCCTTGAGACATCATACGCTCAGCAACTCTAAGTTCAGCAACACAAAACTTTGCGACATAACTCAGCATGGCCTGTAACACATAACACAACGCCTTATTATAATTGATGAAAAACCGAGAAGCGATGCTCACGCATTCTCACATCATAAGAGAGAGATTAGGTACCCTGTAGTTTTTTTTCTTGTATTCCTTTTTTTCAGCAACGTGACAGGGCGGCAGCACCAATTACCCGCCTCCGTCTTCTGTAGCTCCCTTCCTAGTTTCTTGTCGGTAACGTCTAACGAAGCGACTATAACTACTGGGTTGTACAGAACGCTTGCGAAGAGGAAAGAAAGGCTTAAGTTTAACCTTCCTAAACCAAGTTACCACGAGCGAGAGCAAACACTATGCGCAGAGTGTTTCGTAAAAATTTACATTTTCTACAGATTTAGCAGCCTGCCGTCGAGCTATATCTGCGGATGATTGGATTCATCCTTTCGCTTTTGCTGAACGGCACGCTCAGAAGCTAGTCGGCGCACCATCGATGGCAAGACTGAGGAACCAAGCAGCGGCAAAGCAGCCGTTAACCTTTTGCCTAGTCACGTGGAACCGCCGCAGCGAAGCTCTGAGTGAGCGAAGCGATAAAAAATTGGCTGGCGATGACGATACTTCCTAATGCGATATTTGGGCGCAGCAGCAGTGTGCTGAGGCAGCACTTACCTCGTGGGTACTCTCGACGATAAGCCTCTGCGTCGACGGTGCGAAGTGTGTCTCAAGAAGGGATCGCGAACTGCGTCTTAAGCGAACGCACATCATAGTCACGCGCACGCCCCCCTCACGTTTTCGCCAAGTGTGGCGCCGTCGAACGCCTCGTGCGGGCACAGCATACTGCCCCCTCCCGTCCCCCCCCCCCCCTCCCCCCCCCCCCCCCCCGAACACTTTCGGAGAGTGCTGGCTCGCGCCGCCACGGCGAACCAGCCTCCGCTCCCAATTTCGTGGCACTCCCCTCCTTTGCTTTCTTTACCTCGTCGGTCTTCCTATCGCTCGCTTTTAGGGGCGAAGCACCTTAAGGCCGAGGCTTGTCCGTCCGGATTCCTGCGTCCGTGCTCACGGCACAGCACCGTGTAAATCGAAACATCTGTGAACAAAAGGTTCCCAAATGGTTAACAAGAACGAAATAAAAGGTTCACAAAAGGTTAACAAGAATAAAATAAAAGGTTCACAAAAGGTTAGAGCGCGCGCGCGCGAGAGAGAGAGAGAGAGAGAGAGAGAGAGAGAGAGAGAGAGAGAGAGAGAGAGAGAGAGAGAGAGAGAGAGCTCCTGAACAGCCATGCTGCGCATGCGCGAGGAGCATTGGAGCGGATTGGATTAGACTGGATTGAAATGGATTGAATTGGATTGGATTGAAATGGATTAAATTGACTTGTGTTGGATTGTATTGGATTGGGAATCGTTTTAGCAGCAGTGCGCACTCTCACGGGTGATTTACGGTAAGAACGACCCCCAGTTCGCCCACTCGTCATTATTCACTTTGTGGAGATGCGTGCGTTCCTTCACTCGTTGGTCTTTCCATCGTTCGCTCGGTCACGACGACGGCGACGCGGCTCAGCCCAGAGACGGCCGCCAAAGGTTTGCGCCCTAAAAGAAAAACGCAGCTTGTGCGCCGGCGGCTGAAGGCCACCTGCGACGCGATTAATGACGTCGTAGAGCTTAATTAGTCGCGTCGTAGAGCTTTAACTCTAAAATCGGCGTTATTTTCAGTTCACAGCTAATGCGGATGTTTTACAGGAGGCATGCGAGATCAGTCAGAGAATATTCCTGGTTCATTTAAAATGTCTTCGCAGCACGTACACATGTACACTGCTTCTCTGTTTAATCTGGATAACAGCTAAAGGAACACCCGTCAGCACACGTCGTCGCTTCTGCCCACCCTTCAAGTGCCCAGGCCAAGCCTTCCCCAAGTTATCCACTCTGAACCTCAGCTGAATTCAGTGGCCGCACGCCTGAACGCCTTGCTATGATCCGAAAAGCCTAGGATTCGTTTTTGTGGGCCTGTATTTCAGCCCAGCCAGGGGACAGCGTCCCGTATCGTTAAATGTTCTTTCATAGGCCAGGCAGAATAAAGCTTGCTTACTTGGCAGATAGACGAAGCCTCGAAAAAAGTAACGCGTAATAGGCCAAAAAAAACAACAAAAAAATAATTTGTTTCGATCAACGCCCTCTGCAAATGTTTACCGTGGGCGAGGAAGGAATGGAAATGTCTGCGCACGAGAAGAAGTTGGTGGGAGGCGAGTTTGCCTAGCTCAATGTTTAGGAGGCGGAGACACAATGTCTCACACGCTTAGCTGCAGTGGCCCCCGGCGTAAAACAAGGCTGTCACAGAAGGCTGCTACCATATAGAAAAGTAGGATACCAGCCGATAGGAACCAACAGGCTGAACTAAAGAGACGACCAAAATTAATTAGCGCCGCACTCCCCATCGTGTGGAGTTTTTTTATCCAAGCCAAACGTTTTTTTTCTTTTATCCAATACAGTCCAGCTTTTTTTTAGGGTGGAGGAAGGGAGGGGGAAATGGAGGGGGAAGGCCTGTGCTGCTGCCGGCTGGCTGCACTCGTATTCTCTTTTCTACTGTTTTTCCCTTGGCTGCGCTGTGTGACGCTTGGGTGGCATGCTCTTGCAAATTCTAACAGTCCACGACGCCACTCCTTGTTCATTACGTTGTTCCGCTACGTTGACGACATGTCACGATAAGGTTCGCAAAGATAAACAAAAATGAAACAAGAGAATGTTTCCTGGGGCGCGTTGACGTCAGTTTAATTCAAGGAAAACATAAAATGACCGCGATTTCTCTTAAAAGATGTAAATAAAACAAAAATTTGAAAACTGTCATCTAGAAATAAAAAAAAGCAGCACAGTTTCCACATACTCTCGTTATTTCCACTCCGCTATAGTTTCTAAGTTCCTTGTACAATTCCAGCGTGATATTTAGTAGCAGCGAGCAATTAAAACGTTCTGCAGCAACATTTTGAAACACTGAGCACTATCTATTGAACAGCTACATGCGCTTAGTTGGAGCAAGCAATTTGTGTGCTTACAACGCAAGCTCATTTGCTCTCACCCAACTAAAAAATAAAACAATCTCCCAAGAGCAAATTGCAGTGTACGCGCAGCTCATGGGTACCAAGCACAAAGTAAAGCTCAAGCACACACCTGAAGCAGTCAAAAGGTAGACAAACGGCCAATGGTTGCATCCCTGAAGCGGCCGTTCCGGGATGCATAGCAAATATATAACAGCGAAGTGAAGGCCTGATGAAGAGCACCTGACAACGATATATAGATAATGGCTACTTGAAACATAATCGCGAGAATAGAATTACAACGCTAATTGATAACAACTTAAAAGTAAAGAGAATAGATATGTACTGCAACTAGTACGTGTGACAGCGAAGGTAACAATAATTTCAAGAACTGCGTACTGTCCTTGATATCAGGACTTTCCCTTCGATTACTAGCAGCTTTGGTGCTTAAGTCTTCATAACATGATTACCTTCAGCCACCCAAATCTGCTTCAGCTAAGACTTTGGGCTCGCAGGACTTTCCGGGCAAACCAAAAGATTTCCGTCTCTCACTTGTTTCCCCATTCCGTTCCTCAGAATAGCTAAAAAAACTATTGTGAGAGTGAGACTTTGTGAACCTCATTGCTTCTCGCTTCCGTTTTTAGCAATTCCAGATGAACACATTATCAGGAGGAACAGTTTTGATCTACTTTTTTTTTCTTTTCTTGCTTCAAAAACTCAACATACCGAAACTTCTGTAAAAAAAGAAAACCAATCGCGCTTGTGTGTTCCCCAGTTTCTAATTTAAGCTCACTAATAGGACGCACAAACAGTGGTACGTGGCATGCCCAATTCGGGCGTGAGGAGCCGAGGCCGTTCCGTCATTCGAGTTCATTTTCGAAGCAACAAAGGGCCCTAAGTCATCGGGGACTGCGAATTCGTGAGCAGGGGCGAGACAAAGATGACCAAGTTTTTTCAAAGGAACATACTCCTCAAAAGCCGGAAAGGGCACCCTTTCCGCCCCAAAGGCTTCCCACACAAACTTCTCGAGTGCTTTGTCTCGGTTCCGCATGTGTACTCACCGGAAATCCAAGTCTTACTGGGTCAACAATGTACGCCGTTTAAAACACTGGATCTGGTTTTTAGTAACTACTGCGAATTATAATAACTGTTTGTAGTTTATAATAGCGTGTCTTTACTGTATTGAAGAAGAGACGAAGTTACGAGGTTTTTTCTAGGCGCCGCCGATTGAAATCTATTGACGTTTTCTTCACTAGCCATTCACTTTTTACTCTCCCGCCTTTTGAGGCCTTCTATAAGCCCATGTTTGCCAGTTAAAATTTTACACGCTACAAAATGAAGAGAAGGAGATAATAATTCAGGGATTTTATTCGCAACAGAAAGTTCAAGGACAGTAGTGACTGAAGAAAATTACTTAAGGAAATGGCGCGAGGCCTAGCTCAGAAAAGGTAAGTAAAGCAGCGTGGTACCTGGACAATGACTCATTACGGAAGCCTTACAGGTGAAGTTTCATAGTGAGCTGAGCGTCGTTTTTTCACTGGTTCGTGGCCGTATCCTGTCTTCGCGTGATGATGTCATCACGGGCTAGAGCTTGTTGTGGATTATTTTGAGCTTCTCGTATTCCCGAACGAGGTGATGCATAAGAGTTATTTCTCTGGCACATCCGTGGCACTATACCGGCGGCGACGATTGCGGGCTCTCGGCGACGTTACGTTGCCCTCGCCACTTCCACAGCGCGATTATGTCGTTTGTCGTGGTGTAGTCAGACACGGCCTGGTGGAGACTTTTTTCTTAAATAGCACGTCGTCGACTCGGGGTTTGGCAGGCAGAAGGCCGTATTGGCGACGTTGCTTTAGATTTTGCCGTGGGGCACCCGATATACGCTTCTGTTTGCGAAGCCAAGATGAGATTTAGGTTTGTCTCAAGTTCGCATTCATTGGCGTCGATTCCTCGAAGTGCGGCGAAAGGTTTTCTTGAAGGAGATAATTATTTATTTGAGCCACTCAGCGCACCCCCCCCCCCCCCCCCAATCCCGATCACGAAAGTGAGGAAGAAAGCGGTGGACGAGAAAACAGTGCACGTAGTCGAGAACGGTGCCGCACCCTGGCACCATCTAAAGCGGCTGCTGTGAAACGCGCTGCCCCCTTCAAGGCTGATCGCCACCACCTCCAGGTTTCAATGGTGTGCGCCGTCTAAGCATACGCCAAGCGCCACCATCGAGCGTCCGTAGGAGTGCGCTCAGATGCCGAGAAGGCATTGCTGTTCGCGGTGCCAACTGCAAAGTAAGGCTTGCTAAGAACGACGGTACCACGCGAATAGGCCACCATTGAGCGTCCGTAGGAGTGCGCTCAGATGCCGAGAAGACATTGCAGTTCGCGGTGCCAACCGCAAAGTAAGGCTTGCTAAGAACGACGGTACCACACCGACTTTCTAGTGGCTATTTAGATACAGTCCGTTTCGTGAGCCTGGTTTCAGAGTATGATTGTCTGTGGTACCAAAGTAAAGATGCAACAAGACCCTTCATGGTTATCCCTCTTGAAATTGATGCGGAAGAGGGATTTTTCTCATTTTTTCTAGACGGACGGCTGCAATAGAAGTGTGACTTATAAAAGCCACATAAATGCCAATCACTAAAATTCCATACTACGTTACCGCAAAACCAAGATATGTCACGAGTACGGATTCCTGGGCGAGTCGGCGTTGCATTGCATTGCAGCGCTCCGTGGTGTCTCTGTTCTCTTTTCTTGCCGCGTCCGTATGCGCTATGATTTTTTCTGAAAGATATCACAACAGCAGCGCCAGAAATTCTTGTTACAAAGAAGGGTTACATTCGCAATATTTTTTTTAATTCGAAATGTGCTACATATAAAAAAACCACTGGATATTGTTTTATATTATTTTAAGTTTTTCTTATTGATGCCATAACCGCCCGTGGCGACGGCTGGTCAACCGTGCGAAAAAAGTCGGTCACCACCTGCTTTTCTCCGAGCAGCATCCCAGATATGCTGACGCCTCTGCTTGAGAGGGTTGCAGCGCGCCATTCGTAATATCTACGCGGCCCCGGACAAGCACCGGGCACGGAGAATTGGAAAAAGATCCGGGTTACGCGTCGTTCCCATTTCACGAAACCTGACGCAATTTAGGTCAATTCGGATTCGGGCGCAGAACGAGCACCGGAAAAAAAAGGGGGGCTGGAGGGAGAGGAAGAAAGACGGGGGGGCCAATAGGAGCATCAGTGCCGAACAGGTCTTGCGCGAAAAGAAAGCTTAAAAGGGGAAGGCGCGGGAACGACCCCCTTTTTCGACGCTAGGCCTCGAAACGGCGAGGCAATGGGTTGCGACCCACACACGAGGCGCGCCTTCGCGTGATCAGCGAAACAGCGGCGCTGAAAACGAACGGTCCGCGCTAAGGCACCGATGCATTATTTTTATTTTCTCATCTTGTTTTATTTTCCTATTTTCCTAGTTTCAATTTTCGGTTTCCAGTTGCCCCTACGCCCTCTTTTCGTGTTACCAATAGTTGTTATTGCTTTTCAAAGGAAGGTACATTTCCGAGCTCATAACGCGCTCCCTTCTCCAAAGCCATATGGCGTCGAAGACATTAACGCATTTCGCGCCGCTTCGATGGCGTAACTAAGCGCTTTTTCCCCGAACTTGTTTTCAACCTCCGCAGAGCAGCGTAAAGAGGAAGCGAGGAATGCAGACGTTGGAAACGGAACTCGGAAACAAATTCTGTTGTTTAGATTGGAAGGTGTATAGAACGGAGAAGACGTGGAAGCGGCAAAAAAAAAAAAGTGTTTTATTCCGCCTCGAGGATTACGAGCGCCCAGTTTTGTTTTTAGTAATTTAAAAGTAAAGCGAAGAAACAATATTAAATGTTGACTTACGGTACAGGTGTCGAAACCAGCGACCGGCATTCCACGCGAACTTAGCGCGAATGGGCCGTGACGCGGCTGTGTATGAATTACAGGCACTTTCCCCTTCCCCCCACCGCATGTGTAACGTGTGAAACGTTTGCGCGCCTTGGAAGAGCAGACAGAAGTCCGCCTGAGCGCCGAGAGGATTCGAAAAGATAGAAAGAAAGATGGTCGAGCTAAAAGAAAAAGGAATAGCAGTGGGAAGACATTGGAATCCGACCCGCCCACGCAGCGTGGAAAGCCTCGACGACGAAATGCAAGCACAGTTCTCGGAGCGTCTTATTAGGAGCTTATTGTTGCGCCTTGACTCGAAGCCGACCAAACGGCGCCCGACATTGGGGCACTCTGAGGCTAATATTTTTTTTCTATTCAAAATCCGAGACAAGCGGAAGAAAAAAATACGGGCACACTCGGAAAACCTCGGAGAACTTCTCGTTGAACGAACCGCTTATATCCAGCGTTTGTTAATGTTCTCTTTTCCCCTCCCCCACCCCCAACCGTTGTCTCCGCTGAAGACAAATTCATAAGCCCAGTAGCACGCTCTCTCCAAAGTCAGTTGTTGCCTTTGTCAGCGCAATCCGCATCGCCCCAGCCAGGCACCGAGCTCTTGTTTTATTTTTTTCCCGCGAAAACCGTAATCCCCTTAATGTCCTCGAGTGAAGTGGGACGATTTCCTCTACCTTACGCTGCTCCTTCCTACGTTTTTCTCCATCCTTTTTCCTCTTTCCTTCTCCACATCCTCTCATCACGGAGTACCCGGGCTCGTATTTCTTCTGAGCACCGACGACGCCCCATTGTCCCGCCTGAGCTTTTAGAAGCGTCTTAGCCTTCCCCGCGCAAGGGAATGGCTGAGACGACAACGCTATAGAGAGATGTTTATCGGACGTTGAATGGAAAAAGCGCGAACGCTCCTGCTAAGCGTTTATAAAATGACCCAAATCGAATATGAAATGCTTTTGTCAGCAATCACGGCCTAGTGGCTGAATTCGTTTGCTCCTTGGCACATATTTATTGTTACAGTTACGTTTCCTAATATCATCTTCATTTTATCGCCTTACTTTATTTGCAATATGTCATGCCGGTTTCGTACATGTTGGTGCATTGAGCCCGCAGTAACGGTTTGTTGCAACAAGACCTGGGATAAGAACACATTGAAACATTTCGATCGTTAGTTAAACTGACGTTGTGTTTTCTGTACGTGTTTCTATTCGAAGTTTTTGTTTACCTTGAACTAAGATGTCGACGCGTTTTATCGTCAACTCCTGTGCTTGCTGCTTTGAGTGGGCGGAGCGATATAACTGTTTGTTGCAACAGTACAAGTCGAGCCGGTAAGTTATTAGCCAATGCTGGTACATAGAACAGAAAATAACGAAATGAACATAACATTTTCTCGGAAATACGGATATTGTGCGACGCGTGAAGCCACTTGAAGTTTTCAATTACACGTTAGCGTTGCGGTATGATACTTGCCAGGGTACGAACAGCGTGCACTAGATAAAAGGCAATTAAGTCTGACAAACTGAGGATTCCGGGAATACGCTCAAAAGTATATATGAACTGCGTGAAATTCTTCGGCCTAGCCTGTCGCCATCTGTAAAAAACAAAAAAAAGGACACGGGATGTTTTAGGAATATGTAAGAATAACAGACAGTTTCAACAGCACCAAGAGTAAATCGACTTGCGCTTGCTTCTTCAGAATTAATTTGCTGGTCGTCATGTTAATGACCTATGACGTATTTTACAAATATGGGTAATAGTAGCGCAGCTGTCTCGCCGTCGTCTTTGGTATTTGTGAAGTCTGGAGAGATGTTCGCGGAGGATAAACGCCAGTCCAACTCATCGGTGGTTTCCTTTGAAATATAACGCTGCAACTTGAAAACCAGAGACCCTCGCTATCACTTCAACAGACCCCAAGTCATTATAAGTTTCAATAAAGTACGACAAACCTATACAGAGCACTTGACGGCAACAAAGCTAACATTCACTCATTCCTTCATTTATTACGCGTTTACCAGTAAGCATAAATTTTGCCCCCCCCCCCCCCTTCCTTTCTCTGTCATAACAAATGCTACTTTAGGGTCGCCTCCGGCACAGCTTATCGTCTTGAAAGCACTGATATCCAGGCATGCTCTTTTTATTTTTTGAAGTTTTTGGAATGCAGTGGTCCTTGGTATTTGAGAAAGAGGTTTTGTGAATTTGGAGCTCAACGTGCAATGTTACTGGGCGTCGTTTGGGAGACCACGTATTGGGAATCTCGTATGGGACTGGTGGAGATGTTTAACTGCTCCATCAGGGAATCCGGATCACGTGGGTCTTTTTAAACGTTTATCTGTCCAGGACTACATATATATCCGGAGTGCGAAATATGAAGCGAGACGAAGGCAATTCCTAATACTAGAGGCATGATATCCTCTAAATGTCTTAAACTCTATGGGGGCTTACTCAATGTTTCGCGAGTGGAACAGAAGAGAAGAAGAGACGTAGGGCATGAGGATGACCCTCTGATTCATGCGCAAGAACTAGCAACAACCCAGTCCTTTTATGCGTATTCCTTCTCGACATCATGTAGTCTTGTTTGTTCTGGAGGGATATTTAACTAACTGGGTAAATTTGAGTGCGTGAGCACGTCGTTAGTGTCTCGGGTCATGGTGGGAAGTTGGTCTACACCATTGGCGGTGGTTGGTGCCTCAGGGCCTCGTTCAAAATGACGTCATGAGACCTCTGATAGCCTTGCTTAGTTGTTATTGCACGACAGTAATAATAAAACAATATTTCACAGCCAGCTTAAAAATCTTAAAAATAAAATCCTCCAGCTGTATGCAGCACTCATCATGATCATCGTAAATAGGTTTACTGCAGAACGAAGGTTTCGCCAATTCAGCAATACTGAACAAGAAAAATTCACTGGCCCTTCCACTCTATAATTAATATCGGACCACCAGCGTAGCTGTTGTGTGTTGTTCTACACTGACAGAATTATATATATATATATATATATATATATATATATATATATATATATATATATATATATATATATATATATATATATATATATATATATATATATATATATATATATATATATATATATATATATATGTATATGTATATATATATATATATATATATGGCTGTGACAATGGGCGCATCGGTGGTTGCAAGCCACTGAAAACGACCGTGCGTCATTCGACGAGCCTGGCCTATCGCAGCAAATACCGCATCTACAATTGCGCCATAGGCAACTCACTGGCACTGCTTGGAGCCGCCGGCGCTAACGCGCAGTGAAAGAACAGAGTGCGGAAAGAAGCGCCGACATATTGCGAGTGGTAGTTTGTTTTTCGCGCCATTAGCGCCCAGTCGAAACGCACATTTTCTGATGTCCCGCACCCGTACTCCGTCCTTACGTCTCACCGTACCCCCCTCACCCCCCTCCCCTCCCGTTTGGAATGGAGTAGCGCATAGACGCTTTTAATTTTTCCTTGTCTGCACGTTGGTGCACTAGCACGGTCATAGAAAATTTGCTGAGGTATCCATAAAAGGCTTCGCTGGAAAAAGTTGACTGTAATTTGAGGAGCTTTCGGGTACTTTTTATTCTCGAAACCTTGGTGAAAATCGGGCATGCTGCGGACTGCTTGGGCATGCGCAGTTAGAATAGTCTGTCGAATGCGTCAGTCATAGCTCTTTTTCGTTCTATCCAGTACTGAGAGCGACGCGCGGTCAAAACAAATAAGTTCAAAAACCTCTTGTAATTGCAAAACGGCCCCGGAATTTTGGATGTTGTTGCTTAGGTTCTCTTGCACTGCAGGCTTCTTTGCCAACGTGATTACAACCATAGCATCATGAAACAGTTTTACTAACTAATAAAATGACTAAAATTGACTAACCCCGGAATTCAACAAACAAGTCACCCGAATTTCGGTCTTCCTACTCAGTAGAAAAAAAAAAAAACACCCTCCTGGTTCTTTGTTCCTCATGCAAGCTGTGGTAATAAAATCAAGTAATAAAATCTATTTTAGGCATTATTCAGACACCATATCATAGCAAGGTCGCAAACAACTCTATTTTTGTACTTCTAAACAACTTTACCTCAATACATTGTATCTAAATGTCATCCTCCCACATTTCTATTTTGTCCTATCAACATCTTTTATAAGGGTTATTTCTTTCCTAATAGTATCACCGTAATGACGTTTAGTGTACTCCTACGATAGCAATGCTGCAAATCCGTTTTGCATTATGCATGTTGGTAGCGAAAAGAAATATTCTATGAAAAAGATTAAACGTTAAACGAGTATACCGGGTCACAGAAATACGCAAAGCTTACAAAAAAATATAAAACCGTAATGCACCCCAGCCCGGCCTATGACTAGAGTGGCGGTGCGTAATCCCAACGGAATAGAGAAAACTTGTCTCTGCAGTGCGGAAATACAAAAAAAAAAGAAAAATAAAGAAAACATCTTCGAAACAAAGGTCACAAGGCAGCGCCGAAAGTCGAAAGTCACCTTCGCGCTACGCAGCACATGCGGGTTATTTTCGCATCTGGGCGGTAGACTGATTAGAGAATTTAATCGCTACCCCGGGGCGGCACGTCAGCTTCAAGGCTGCTACAGGGCCGTATAAATACACACGCTCCCAGAAGCACTACTATGGAAAGAAATGTGTGGAGTGTATATTGAAAGTCTCAAAACGAAAACAGAAACTCCCTTATCTTTGCTCTCTTCATCTCCCCTGAGACTCGAAACAAAAAGGCTGAGATCCGGAGTGAAGTTTGCTCGTAATAAAGTTTCGGGGGTGAAAAAGGAAACACGAGAGTGCGGGTAGTATATATGCTGCAGGGCTGATACCAGATATTTCAGCGACCGAAAGCATTTCAGCGTCAAAGCAAAATTTATTCGGTTGGTCTTTACGTGCCTTTTGCTTTTATATCAATGGCTTTAGATAAAATGGAAGCGTACCACCAGGACACTGCCGACTGCTCCTCTTGGACGCTGAAAGCTATAGAAACGGTTATTGCAACGATATATTAAAAGTGATATAAACGGGCGAAGCGAAGCACGAGAGTTATGCAACCTGTACTGCAATTTTGTTTTCTTGTTTTCTGCCTGGCTGTTTTTTTGTTTTACAATTCGTGTAGCCTAATGCACATAACCTTAGCGTACGCGCCCCAATACCTGTCGAAAGATACTAGCCAGCTACATCGAGCAGTTAAAAAAGCAATTACTTTTGTCACTGCTTCTATACCTGATAAATTACTTTAGCTAAAAATGCTGTACCTAGAGAGCACAAATCCCATTAATTCTCCTTCATGTATACAGCCCGTAGCTGGGCTTGGCAGTATGCGATATCTCAACAAATAAACGTGTACTTTTTAGGGTAAATTTCTATGAAGGAGTATGCTGACAAAGCAAAGTATAGTTATTCAATCTCTACTTCCCAGTCACATACGCAGTCTCTTCGAATAAGCGGTAAGAAAATGACACGACTAAAGGTTTCTTCCGTGCACTACATGCGAAAAATAACTCTTACTTAACATGTATACCTCGAAATTATAATTTTTTTAACTCCCGTCATGGCGCGTTTTTGAACGAAAGAGGTTTACGTTAAGAGATATGCCATATCAATTTTATAGGTAAAAATTATGTCGTGTTGTTTGTTTAGATACAGAGAGCCATTTAGTTTTGAAGCTTGAGTATAGCCTAAATTAAATTATCCTGAAAGCCCAGATACTTTCGGGGCACATTTTATTACAGTCGTCGTACCAATACCGCGAACACAGTATATAGTGTATTTCAAAAAATCTCAGATAAAAACATTTGTCTTGGTTTATGTATGGGTAAGACAACGCAAAGTATCGGCTTAAAATTTGCGCGCTAGTTTATAAGAGCATGGACCTTAACTTGAACTGAAATTTTTATTTAGGGCGAAATATATTGGGCACAGGACTTTTTAGGTAACATCTAAAATCCATAAAGGGTTCATGATCTCAGCTGAACCCATTGGTCAAAATGTTTCCCAAGAGATAGTGTTCAAATAGAAATTGCTTAAACTAAAGCTGCTTTGAATCGTGGCTAATGCCTAAACGACAACCAGGCTTAGGGTAAATTGTATTCAAAGAGGGTTTTTCCAGCAAACGGGATTCTTAAGCAGTAAGCTTTCTACACGCTCTCATAAAATTTCCCATCAAACTGGTCAGATTCGTGTCTGCATTGGGATGAGAAGGCGCTTCTGGAAAGCGATTTATCCTTCAGAACGGACCCTTGCCGAAACCCAAATTGGTTCTTCAGAGACTGATTCAATGCAACAAATAAACACATACCGTCAGTTTCTCCTGTTTTTTTCCCTATAGTCTTATCCTACAAAATAGTGACTGCGTTTTCAAGACGCCTTTGTATATGAGAGGGGCATGAAGGGGAAAAAACTCCCACCTCCCCTCGCGGGAACTCCTGTGTAGATGCGACGCATAGGGGGTTCACGTTGCAGCATTGGACAGCGGAGGAACGGCGGCGGAACGATGGAGCGGAGCGGCGCAGGCACCGCGTTTTATAGCGCGCATAACGGTGAGGGGACGCGCCGGCGCCAGTGCGCCTGCCGCGGCTATGACGCAACACAATCCAACACAATCCACTTTAATCCAATCCAAGCCAAGCCAAGCCAAGCCAAGCCAATCCATTGGAATCCAATCCAATGCCCCTCGCGAGAGAGGGGCATCGGAGAGGAGAGGGCGTGAGCGGCGGAGAGCGCAGCTCGCGCGGCGAGGAGAATGGGGGAGGGGCGGACGCCGACGACGCCGACGCCGGATGCAGGGACAAGGCGAGGGAATGACATGCAGTCGCATCTAAAAAAACTGCGGCATGCTGTTTGGGATGTGAGGGGATGTAGTGGAGTAATAGCACCTTCAGCGCTTGAAGGGCTGTAAAAGTGATAGGATACTCCCGGCTTCCCTTGTCTCCGTTATACTCCACCCTCCCCTCTCTCGTGGAGATGTTACGCCGCAAGACATGGTGTGGAGAGAGTGTAACCAGCGGACACTGCACTGCGGAGACCAATTCCAGATACCAGACACCCCGAAGCCAGCGCTGCTGGTCTTACAAACGGTGCCGCTCAAAAAAAAAAAAAAAATCCTCAAACATAACGACTCGAAATCACGTGGGGTTCTATTCTACGTGTCAGTAACATTTTCCTCGAGCTCTCGTTTACGACTGGACGAGACTGGTTTAAGGAAGCGTCTTAAGGGAGATATCGACTTCCTTAGGTTAATTTAGAACTCGCGAGCAGCAAAACAAACGACGTGGTAATTAAGGAACAGGCCACTAATGAGGTTGCGTAGTTTGAGGCTCGCAAGTGCTGAGGCGCCGGGCGTCCGGTGTAGATTAGGCCCGGCTTCTGCTGGATTCGTCGGGACGGAGCCCAGTTTCGTCTCGTAATTCAGCGCGCTAATCCAGGACATCTAGATGGAGACGGGGCTGTAAGCAAACAGAGCTAAAGGAAACGGCCTTCTTGGCCCGATAGCACCCCCGCCATGTCGCTGAACGCGTGCTTTGCTGATCAGGGCTTTGCAAAACTGCCGTTACTCGGCGAAGGCGGGCACGTTTTTTTTTTATTACATCGTTTATCACTTGAGCACTTGCCCAAGTTTAGGAGGTGCGACAAAATACGTGATGGATAGAATGTTTCTGATATATAAAACGAGCGTGTAGCCACCAAAGTAAAGAAGGTTCTCATACTTCTAGCGAACTTTAGCACAGGACGAAAAACAAAAAGACAAAACACACGCTCTAGCGTGTGTTTCGTCTTTTCTTTCTTCGTCCTCTGCTAAAGTTCGCTTGAAGTATGAGTTCATTTGTCAGCAGCAACCAACTCGCCGAACTATCCGCTTTAAAGAAGGTTCGCCTGGGCCTGCCAAGCTCTCAACCCCGGTATAGTTGACACTGCCCTCATCCATCTTCGGACTAGCATTATTTCGGTAGGAGTAATTGGAGGAGGAAATGTTGCTCATATAGCATTTAAAATACGCGTGTTTTGACACAAACACTAAAAATCAATGGAAACCTAGCCATTTAAAGCTACGTTGAATGAAGGGGAACGAGAATGTGTTGCTGAAGCTTTGCTCTAATCTATAAAGATTTAGTGGAAGCGGGTCCGTCTTACGGAGAGGTCAAAGAGCGGAAGCTGTAGTGATTGCTAAATGCTGGTTATTTGTTTGTTTGTTTGTTTCGGTTTGTTTCGGTTGAACTGCGGAGACTACTAAGATCGCTTTCCCTTGAAGTGAAAAACGTCCTTTGCGAAAAAAAGAATGAGAAAAGTTATATATTGTTTCACAAGTAAGCGCCATTTCAGTAATGTCGAGTGGTATCATTACATGATTGATATCTAATTTAGGCTGTTGGTCTGAACGCAGACGACTGGTAAAAATGTGCTGTTATTCCCATGTCAATGCTAGTAGCAACTTTTCTATGTTCCAGGTTAAAGGCTCGCTGGGCGGAGAGATATAGTAACATTTATTTTAGCGTATCGTGTCTTTGCCGCGACATTATTATGCGTCTTCAGGGGAGAGGGTGTTCCACGATCCTTAGAAAGGTGGCGGGCTGGGAGGGGGGGAGGGCGGTGGGGGAGGGGGGAGGGTGCACAGAGCGATGTGGACAGCCGACCGGGACCACAGGGCAGCCCATTGCTGTTTCTTTCCTTGCGAGCATATGGTCCGCTTTGTCATTTATTTGTTATCGCATCTCAAGCCAGTAAACGTCTGCCATAAATCGTCATCGGATTTTGCGTAACTAATGCTTTCTTTAGGAGCAGAAGGTCCGCAGAGGTTGCAGTTGAACGTTATGTCGCAGCATAGCACGTTCGAAACCTAAGCCAGCAAAATAACGTACTACGTTGCAAAACTGCCTTCTTCAATACACGTATTAGGCTGTAGCGCATTGCTCTTGCTTGGGTCCCATCGCAAATACCCGGTGGAATAAAAGAAACTACCGGTGAGAACACCAGCGGGGCCAAAGCGAACGGAGAACGGAGATTGATTTTTCTTCTCACCTGTTTCTACGCAAAACAACACTGTCCTCCCTTATCGGTGCGCGGTCACGAAACCCCGACAAGCCAAGGCGGTATTCCTTGCGTGCCACGTTGGCCTGAGAAAACCGCGAGAAGTAACGAGAATAGACAACAGGTGCGTCACACCTACAATGAATGAAAAAAAGAACATATAAACGGCAGAAATTTATTCCGAATATTTTCAACACGAGGTCACGCATCACCGCAACCCCGACCAGACAACAAGAAACTTTTTCGTCACGCGACGGCGGCTGAAATGTAGCGGAGGGGGGGGGATCCGTTTGAGCTTGCAAAGCTGCTTTCGCTCCCCGAATTTTTGAAATGGCGCAGCATGCTAGGACATCGAAATTTCGAAGCAAAACATGTTTCAACTCCCGCACGGAAATATTTTGCCTAAGGCAGTGAGAAACGTTTGTATAGATACGTTTGTGAGATACGGTCAAGCCGTATCATCTTTTATTCGACTTTTTAAGGTGGGCGTTATCCTACGTCACTAATATTCATGCGCTTCCCAGTCCTAAGGAATCGCGTCGTTGAAGCCGTCGGCGCCAAACGGTTGCACATCAACAAGGTTAAAATATGTTTCAGTCACGCCACTGGTGGCATTTTCCCCTTAAAAAATTCCGTTGACAACTAAGCACTTGTTATCGGTTGGGAAAGTAAAAGCGTTAATCTCCGATAGCACGCCTTTACGGGCTCCTCGTTGTTTTGCACTGCGTGTGGTACTTTCGACATTTGCTGCGGAGCACGTTTTCGAGTTGTGCGATGAAATTTGTAAGATGGGACCCGTTGCAATCAATGCGCATGGGCAGGTGCTGCTTACCAGTGCGTGCACCTTTTTGTTTTATAAATGCGGAGCCCTGGAAGCCGTGCTATGATAACACGCGTTGCGAACAATGCGCATATCCGGCCGTCGCATAGCAGAATGCGGAGCACGCGATGAGAAACGCTTCGCAGACACGTGGTTTTATAGGAGCCGTGTCGCTGCTACAGACACCGGACACCAGCTTTTTCGCTCAATACGTCATTTCATGTTTTCGCGCCACTACCGTATAAAAAATCGTACTTCATTGCGATGTGTTCAGTCGGCATCGAACTGTTCCAAATGAATGATGCGGGTTTGAAAGCGCAAAAACTACGCCTAGGCTTATGATGCGCGCCGTAGTTGAGAGCTTTGGATTATTTTGACCTCCCGGTGCCTCTAGCGTGTGCTGAAATCTCGACACATGGGTGTTCTTGCTTATATCCGTTGTCTGACAAGCAGCTACTGCGGAGGTGATCGAACCCCCGTCCTTGCGCACAGCAGCCCCACACCATAGCCAGTAGGCCACCAATTTCGCGTTTACAGACTAGTAGTGACACATTTTTTACCCTACATCTCGTTCGTGCGCACTATTGTTGCCGAGGCGCCCCTTCCGATTTTCCGCTTCTCGTAAGCGGAAATTGGCCCCAAAAGCAGGGACCAAGAGACTCTTTAGTGACGTAGGAGTACGTTTTGTATGTAACATCTTCCGAACGTGTATCATCTGCCGAGAGAGAGAGAGAGAGAGAGAGAGAGAGAGAGAGAGAGAGAGAGAGAGAGAGAGAGAGAGAGAGAGAGAGAGAGAGAGAGATAGGAAAAAACAATTATTCAAAACGCTGCCCCTTATGGAGCGGTGGCGGCTATCCACAGGGCCGCCGCGACCTGGAGGGCTTGGGAGGTGACTAGCCCCCGGTCCAAAACCATGGCGCAAGAATCGAGACGTTCCATTCGTTTCATCAATTCAGAAAAAAAAAAAGAAACCGCCTAATGGGGTTTCAGCAGATCTTCCAACGAAATTCAACATAACCGAAGTGTTTGAAACGAGGCATTTCATGGGACCTCACCTTATATGATTGGACACTCTCTGTGAATGTAAAGAACAATTTATTTCCTTGATGGCGAAAATTGGACAGGCATTGTCCTCGCTGAAGATAAATTAGCTGCATACACACTGTTTTCATCATAAATAAGAAATATTTATTTTATATTCAGATTAGATTACCTATTTGTGTCTGCACAGTACAAAATACAATACCAGATGGGACGGAAAAAAACATCTGCCCTATACGGCTGTAATCTCTATTCCCAAAGAAAGAAAAATACAGGCCGCCATACGTTCTTTCACCTGCCCTTCATGGACACCCGTCAGTCAAATCTCCCTCACACAGAGAAACATAAACCTACTAACGTGTCGTCTGTACGATAAGCAGTTGCAAAAGCTTTCCATTCTCAGTCTTCGCCTGTTACTCCCACCCCCCCCTCTCCCCAACAAAATAGAAAATGCGACTCTCGGCACCGACGTAGAGATTGAAGGCGATGTTTTCTTCTTGATTTCAACTCCCTGTCACTCGTGACTGATAGCAGGACGAGATTTCAGTGCGAATTCAGTGCCGCGAGGGCGGGGTATAGCTCACTCGAGTCTTGTCTCACCAGTCAACACCCCGAAATATTGAACTTGACAGATTGCGTGTGCATCGACGGTCGACTTTCGGCTTGTCGTTTCAGCGATATGATGACCGATGGAATCTTCGGACCCACCTGTCTCAATCTTGCGACTGCTTCACTTTATGTTTTCTTCCGTTAGTTCGCGACTAACCCGCCTTTTTTTACGGGTTTCCAGCTGACTTTCTTGCGGGTTTCCCCAATGAGAAAGACACTCTCTGGTTTTCAGAGCCTCTCGCACGCAATCCGACCCTCGCATATTCGCTCCCCCAACGCTGACATCTCTCGCTACAGCCTCCCGGTCCCCGGTTCGTTTTGCGTAATTGATCCGTGGGTGGCAGTATCCATCGATCCGGCGTTGTGCGGCCGCGTGTTTAAATTTACCGGGCACAGGAGAAGCCCGATGACACACGACCGTAGGAACATAGGTAGATGTAGATTTGCCGCGAAAACTTCGGGTTCTTCTTAGCGCTCTATCCTGGACAAGGATGTCTTCATACTGCGGCCCTCGAGTGGGGGACCGTAGAGGCACCCTATTTTGGACCGCATCCACCGCATCTTAAAGAGCGAAGCTGTTTAGCGATTCGTTGATTCCTTCGTTTCACCAACTCACTGTAACAGTATGAAGAACAGAAATCACGTGCACCCGCAGGTATCGGCCTGCTGCTAGATTAACATAGTTAGTCAGTCGTCTTACCCACACGGTTACGACCGTGAGTAAATAGTCGAAAGTCGAACGGCTTACTCATTCGGCTGTGACTACGGAGGAAAACCTCACCACCTACTCGACACAGAACACGTGATAGGGTACATTTTGCACCTGCGGGCGCCAAGTTTAAGTGTGCGCGTTCCGTTCGGTCCTTCTGCTTCTTCCTTGTTTAAATGCGAATGCATTTCTTAGTCGAGCCATGTCAGGCGCCGTGCGGTGTCCGCGCGCCCGCAGGTGTTATCTCTCCGCTCTCACCCCCTCTCCTATAGCAACAGCTGCGAGCGCGCGCACTCCTCCTCTCCCCTGGCAACCGGAGCAGGTGGTGCGGGCGGATCAGCGGCGAGTGAGTGGAGAGGAGGAGCGCGCTCAGGCGTGTGAGGGCGCTCGCATCGCGGGAGCTCGCTGGAGCTCGCGCGTGTGTGGGAGAGTGTAGGCGGGGGTAGGCGCGGTGCTTCGGTGCTTCTCCTCTCGACGCTCGCCCCACTCTCCCACGCCCGCATGCTTATCAAAGACCCTTTGACTGTGCACTTTACCGACCACAAGGCAGTGATCGTGGCCGTCAAGTACAACGACAACACAAACAGGTGTTAAATAAATGGTTACGCTACAAATCACCGTCTCCTCATTAATTATAAATTCCGCGCACTCTCGCGCAAAAGAAATGCATTCGAATTTCCTCACGATTCCCTTCGGGGAGGTGAGGTGAATTTTTTTCTTCTTCATTGTTATAGTAACAAAGAGTAAAGGTCGTTGCGGAAGCGAAGAAGAAGCAAATCGGCTGCAGTCATGGACCTAAACCGTCCTGATGGTCGTTAAGGTTGCGTACAGCTTCGCTACCTTCTAATCTTACGCGTTAATGTGAACTTCCTCCATTTTTTTTTGAATCACAGTGTCTGACCTAAGCGTGCAACGGTCACTTGATACGTGCTCTGTTCGTGAACGCGAGGTTACCGGAACGAACGACCGCATCAGTTACGATAGAGACTAGATGTACGAGCAGAAACACAGAGCCACAATAGGTGTAGATTTTGCGGGGCCTTAAATTACTGAGAAATAAAATAACAAACCAACAGTAGAAACAAAGAATTCATATTTCGAAATCAGTTCGGTTCTTTCTTCAGGAGTGGCTGGGGCAACGTTGCAGCGGCGTCTTTTAGCGGCTGCAAATTTCAGCTTGAACCCAAAGTCCACGAATGGTAGAAAAAGTACGTACGCAACGCTGTTGCTGTCCATGTTTTCTTTTTTACCGTTCGTGGTTTTTACGATCGAGCTAGAATTCGCCGTCAATATGAGACAACTCGCCCAATCCCAAGCAATTCTACGACTTTTAGTTGTTAGCGCGGTCGGTCACTTACAGAGAGCCTATAGGCAAAACAAAGTCTCGTGTTCCTGACGCCGGACCAAAGTACCGGTAGCTAATCCGTCCGGAATTGTGTATTTGTACACGAAGATCGAACGTTCGCGTCTAATGAAGCAGAAAAAAAAAAACTGCGCAGGAAACCAGACTACAGAAAGGGTACACGGACACGGCGCTGCCTGTTTGTGCCAGTGCCGCAGCCGAGTGCCCTTTCTGTAGACTCGTTTCCCGCGCTGTTTTGTAACTCAGTTATGTACCAACTCGTCTGCCTTCAATCCGTAATAAACCAGACTTGTTTCCGTTTCACGTAAAAGAGATCAAAGGCCGGTATCGCACAGAACAGAGTAAATTCCGTTAAACGTATAACAGAAGGAGCATCTGTATCTCCAGGAAAAGGGCGTATTTCCGCAAACTTACGGGTGTTATGACCGCTTTCTATAGGAAACGGAACTTAATTCTGTATTTTAACGGTCTTTTGGTCCGTAAATTGTTTGTAATATTACGGATTTTTTTACAGTGCTCGCCGTGTAGTGCAGTCCGTGCACGTAGACAGTTGGGAAAGTTCCGATGGAACCGATTAGGTTTTGTGGGGTTAAGCATTCTGAATGTTCCAACAATTAAGTAGCAGCCTTTTTTTCCAGTTTGTGAAGTTTTTAGGATGGCCCTTTTACCTAAAGCTATTTTGTGGTCTGGTGCCTTGCAGTGCTCGGCGACGGCGCTGAGCGCGTACCTTGCATCCGGATCTCGTTCATTAGCTGCCTGACTCGTTCCGGCAATTTTTTTTGTCTCACCTACGTATAAGGAGAGGCACTCGGTGCACGCAATCATGTATACGACACAGGGCGTCCTGTCATTTGTCGTGACAAAAGCAGAACAACGGCGTTAACGCCCACCTGCACGAATAGACCGCGGGAATCAGGAAAAAAGGTAATTAAACCTGTACTTTTTGACGCTTCGGCATCACTACCGCAACCACTGATTTAATGTCTTTTGTAGGCGCCCGCGCTCACACAATTGTGGCTCCCACTGCAGACAGGCATGGGGCATGCAAGTTAGAAAATGTTGTCATTTATTAAACCAGACTTTCCCCCTGGAGCATGCAGAAACAAAGTTTCTTGGCCAACCTGGCATCCCGCACATTCAGTCAACTTCAGTCAACGGAAAAATTCTCTTCTGACAAAGGGGCATGACTTTAGGCCGTGACGATGATGCCCCGTCCATTGAAAACAGTTGCTACTGGAGCGGAAGTGTGCAGAAAGTATAAGCGGAAGCGCAAGCGACAAAATTACGCTGAGATCGATTGAGAATATTTCGAAGTTGCCATTGCGGAAGAGCATAAGCCTGGCGGCAGGAGAGAACCGACCACTTCGGGAACTTCCAAGAGACGAGAACGTTGTCATTCCACCCACCGCCAACGGCAATTCGCGCATGGTGTTAGACACCCAGGACTACAGCCGGAAGGTTTCATCTCCTTTAGATGGCGACCACTATTCGACACTAAAAATGGGTCTAACATACCAAACTCAACCGCGGCTAAACGAGTTATATTTGTGGAAATTATGTAGAGTGAAAGCTTAATTCGGGTCTCTAAGGAGTAGAAAGATGCACGAATTATCCAATGAAAGAACAAAACAACTATTTTACGAACCTTTCATGCGTACCTGTACTTTGCGAAGAAGTCGGTGATGCTATGTCGTCTTTTGCCGGGTACCTCGGCGGGAAGAACACGTTTTGGGACGTGCGACAGTCGGTGCAGAGCAAGAGTATTGCATGGAGCATTATAGCAGAAATATTTCTGAACAGCCACAGCATCCGCCGCATCTTGCGCTGTACCAGCCGCCGCGGCTCTTTACAGTGGGGCTGTTTACTGGTCGCGATGTACGCTGGCATCCTCCACACCGCAAGAAGGGGGGGAGCGGGTGAGCTAAGGACGGCGCGTCGCGGCTCGCGTTGCGATAAGGCGTTGGTACGAATTAAGTAGGTGCGGCCGTAAATTTGCGTGGAAATAACCAAGGTCTGTAGCCATAGGGCCACTGTACATTTTTGAAAGCAAGGAGTAGGAACGCCGAATTATCCGAATTTCCGAATTCACGGGGGGCGAGCTAACGAGGTTTTACTGTAGTATCTCCTCAACTAATTTGTGCCTCTGCTCTGTATGACAAATCGATAAGTGCACCCGCACCCTAGGCGCTGTACAGCTCCGGTGGTCGTTTGCGTTATCAGGACGAAATAGCCGTGAATGTTTTTATTAAACTATACTAAGATCTAATGTCACTGCAGTGCCGTCTTATTTAAATCTCCATCATTTAAAGAGCTAAAATACTACACTAATTACGTTGGGTAACATCGTACGGATACCGTTCCCGCAGCTAAAAGGCTCCGATCCCACGCACCTCCCTGCTCCCCTTTTCCTGTCTTTCCCCTTTCCCTATTCACTTTTCAAACTACGCAGATCATTCACGAGAAGAAAAGCTGCACGAATAGAAAGACTGTTGTCTACGTCGGCAACGCGCCCTTAGATCCCACTCTCTTCGCAGCTGCTTGATGCAAGTCTACACAACTCCCTTGCGTAACTGCTACACCACGCTCAGAAATGAGCCGTACTTTGCGGTAATCAAAAACCGTGGTCGCCGTAGGAATACTACCTCCGCAGGTAACTCCTGCTGAAGCACGCAGGCGCTTCGCTTTCGCGCAACCGCCGGATACAATAAAGGACGAGGAACTCCAGGAATGCGCCGCCTCGTCCTGAAAGCGGGCCTCCTCTTGATTCCAGAACAAAAAAAAAAAAAAAAAAAAAGCAGGAGGGCGAGGCGGAGTGTTTTTATGCTTTTAGGGGGTAGCGTTGATGGCGGCACAGTAAAAGAGAAGAGAGAGAAATGATCTTCCAGAGAAACTCGGTGCATACATGTTTCATCCGTGGCAAAAACACGCTACTCTCTGCGCAACAATTCAGTTTCAGTTATTTTTAGTCGCGGCGCGAGAGCAAGGGCGAGAGAAAGAGAAAATAATTCTTATTCGTAAGTATTATTAACCAAAGAATGTCTTGACCCATTCAAGAATAGTCAAAGGGATATCTAAAGGGACAGAAACTTGCTCAAACGTAAACTTCGCAGTGAGATTATTACAGAAACTAAAGGGCGCTTGGGATACAAACTTTCGGTGAACTGAAGCTCCTGCGTCGAGAATTGGGTGCAAAGTCCAACCAACTGCATCTTTCCCGTGTTAGGCTGTCGCTAACTTCGTTTGCGCAAGGAAACAGTCTCTTTTCGAGTGTGAAACCTCGTAGGGATGTTTCGGGAGGGACCGGTTGTTGCTTTTCTCGTAGGGGTCGCTTGCCTCGAATGCTGGTACGCCGGTGTTAATCCGACTAAGCCTCACAAGCGCTCTATAAAATTCGCTTTGAGAGTAATACGGGAGTTTGCATAGCCTCCAGGGTGCGTTTGCATCATTAAATGTTTCATCGAAGCAAGGTTTTTTAATCTTTCGACCTCGCACGTAAATCCAACATTATAACAGCCACGACGTCTAACGAACGTTCAAAGAAACAATTCATTTCCTGTTACGCATGGTTACGCGCAGTTAAAGGTACCACACTGGCTTCGCACACGTGGGATGTTGCGTGATGGCTTATCTGTCGATGTTGGCGTTGTGATCAATCACTGCTTTGTTCCAGTGCGGTGTGACTCTAGTAAGGTGTTCTACTCTTGTGCCTGCTGTAATTTTTTGGTTATTTTTCACCGTCAGGCGACATCGCCATTGCAAATTCTTATGCTTCATGAACAGCTGTCTATAAAAAGGGCGGGGAAAGACATATAGCCAGTATTCAATGGCGTGGAATGCATGCAGGCAACCATGTGTGCGCCGCCATATCTGTGGCCAAGCGTCTGTTGCTAGGCGACGTTGTGCGCAGGGCCCGCAGATCAGGCACCCCTCTTCTCCTTCATGTCTTCATGGCGGCCAGGCAGGTCGCGGACCGCGATGTAAGCTTGTGTTTCGTGAAAGGCGTGTGCGAGAGACTCGAGAGTAAGTTGCACCGCGATAGCGTTGGTTACGCGAAAAGTCATGGTTTCGCTCATGAGTGTGACAACCTACAACCCCAGCCTCTGAGCACAACTACGAGCGAGTGCGAGTCGGTCGTGGCACAAAGGTTGCAATGTTAGCGCATTGGTGCGTTTGTCAGCAGGAACTGCATCATTTCCAAACTGCTGCCCACTCAACGCAAAGTAATACCTCGACGCCAAGTACTGTTCAGTACCGTGCGATCGCCTTAAGGCATACAACAGATATATTGTTGCCAAAAATGTTGCCGTGTGGAAGCCAAACTCGAGGGATTTGTTCAAAGGGCGCTTGCTATCCGTCGCCCTCGGGATACAGCACGGCTCGGGAAGCGGCCTCGCATTCGCTACCATCGCTAAATAAGCGTACGCGTGAAACATTTCTCCACAGAAATTATTCGGTTTTTGTGCTCAACCACGCATTAGAGCGCACTTCCTAGACATAAAGTCGTGGATACAGTGCGTGTGCACTCGCGTCGACATCCGCGGCGGCAGCCAACTGCAGTGTCGGACTTTTGTGCGCCGGTTTCATCCTCCGGTGATGCGAAGTGATCGAGGGCAGGTAGAGCGTCACCACATACTGTGAATGCGATCAATAATATATCTGTTGACGCCAGTACCGATAATTGGGTTGAAACGCGGCAGACGATAAATAGGACGCAGGTGTTTTTTTTTTCTTTGAGATGCAGGCGCACAGTGCATGCGCTAGCTCAGTGTCCACGGACATGGCGGCTTTCAGTGTTGCCAAGCGAAGAAATCACCCGCTAAACGTTTCACTGAATACCACCTATAGGATGCTCGGTCCTAGTTCCTCTCTTCTCAATTTGCAACATTTTTTCTGTGTGACGGGATATTCTCGTGGAAACTATGCTATCACCTGCTAATAGCCCCCCATAAAAATCCCGGGAAGAGATATATTGATAAAAATGAGAATACTCAGCACGACAAGAATGTTTTACGAAAATATAACGTACAGGCAGTGAAACAATCAACACACAATCATTTTTCCTTCTTCGCCGTGCGCCAGCAGAGAGGAACGGAAAGAACCATATATATTCGTAGCGCTCCATCATACGACAGGACAGTTAATTAAAGTCATCCAATATGCGGGCAGTCCAACGTGTGCATTTGCATATAGACCGAAAAACGGTAGAGTCGCGGCCCGCGGATCGTCTAAAAGAGCTAATTCGACCGCTATCATCACTGGCCCTTACATGGCTACTCAAATGACGTACGCGTATTCGAAGGAGTCTGTGTTACGAGCAAACGAATGTTTGCTTGAGAGACATACATACATTCTTTCACGAGGTAGTAGCAAAAAGACGAAGGAATAATGTGGGGTAATTTGCCCGGAATTTTAGGGCAATGCAATTGGCGTTAGCAGTGGCGCACAAGGGAGTCTCGCTTGCAACGCCCGTTGCATCCGAGCGTATCCCAACCATCTGCAGTTGGTCACGATAACGGGTGTGGTACGCCCGCCTATTTACGCTGAAGTTTCTCCTGTCTCCTATGCATCAACACGCCTACATCGCGTTCCTGTTTCACGCATGGAAATGAACCTGCAGGAGAGCGCGCTCCACTCTGAATTCGAGGGGGTTAGAAAGGGGTGAGGATGCACAGCAGGCGCATCTCTCCGGGTGCGATCCTACCCCGCTCCCCTTTGCTTTCCGAGGTTTTCTTGACTGCCAACCCTTATTCGGTCTTAATTCCCCGAGCCACTCATTTCCCATTTGGGATTCGCTATATATAAATATAAATATACAATATATATATATATATATATATATATATATATATATATATATATATATATATATATATATATATATATATATATATATATATATATATATATATATATATATATATATATATATATATATATATAAATATAAATATAAAATATATATATATATATATATATATTTGGGTATATTTGGGCGGGTTTGGGGCGAGGGAACAGGGAAGGGAGGGCATGTATAGTGCTACATGTATAATGCCCTCCCTTCCCTGTTCCCTCGCCCCAAACCCGCCAATGTTGTTAAAAAAAAGGGTACACTGCAGCACACCCTCTGCACCTATATAAGCGTGCGTGCTCCAACGTTGTATGTTACTCGAGATGAAGACTGGTCCTGCAGTCGAAACGTCAGTAAACCACTGTTTTTGTTTTTAATCGTGCGTCTACCATTTTCTCAAGTATTTTTTCTGGCTCCTCGAGAAGTTTTCTTTTACTGCCTCTATATATATATATATATATATATATATATATATATATATATATATATATATATATATATATATATATATATATATATATATATATATATATATATATATATATATATATATATATATATATTTAGTTTGGAAACAAAAGCTCACGAAGAGCGCGAGAAAATAAGGTGAGTAAAGACAGCGACACGAGAAAAGCATTCAAAACTAAAAGTTTAGTGACGTTTCAGGAAGAGGACTTCCTTTCTTCCTCCTGAAATATCAGTAAACTTTATTGTTTAATGTTTTCCTTGTGTGTGTCTGTCCTCACTTACCTTATGTGTGTATATATATATACACACACACACACATATATATATATATATATATTCCCCGAGAACGTTCGGGGAACCTACGTTGCGAGCCGCATCTTCCCCGCAGACATCGAGGCAGCTCAGCCGAGACTGGCCACGGAGCACCCGGGCCGAAGCGCTCATCAGTCGCAGCACCGGTATTGACAAGGGCACCGCGGCAGCGCCCCGAGCCTAGCGCACGGGACCCGACTTTGCGGCGGACAGCGCCAACGTCAAGGGGACAGCGCCTGCAGACATCACACCAGTGAAGTGTACCGCCACAGCTCCTTGCCACCAAGTACTGCCAGCCGTGACCGGGAACTTTTTTTTAGTTAAGAACATTGTCTTGGCGGACATCTAGTCATTGGATTAGATTAGCTCCTAGTTAATTTGTGTAGTTTCTAATTTGTGTATTTTCCTAATTCTGTCCCGTGAATAGAGTCTGTCCTTGACTGACGTCACGTGCCTCGCTTCTTCTCTGCCAGTTAAACTTGACCTCCTCATCCACACAACAACCCGCATCACAAAAATGGCGTCCGCGACAGGACTCTCTGCGTAACTTCCAGAGAGTCGAGGAGGGAATTTTCGCGGCGGAGAGGAGAGCACTTGGCGCCGGAATGGACATGGACAAATTGCTCGCAGTGGGAAAAAAGTTAGACCTGGTGGGCAGTGAGCTGAAGGAATGGGTCGAGAGAGAGATGGAAAAGGAAAGACAGGAAAGACAGGATGCGAGACAAGAAAGAGCACTCGCCAGACAAGCCGAAATCCGCAGGCTTGAGCTCGAACGCGACGAGCTAGATCGTGAAATACAGCTACAAGAGAAGAAGCGCGCGACTCAATCTTTAGATCTCAAAATTACAGACAGAGAGCTCCGCGTCTCCGAAAAAGGATGCAAAAAGAGTTTGGAACTCCACGCACATGGGACGGAGGGCATGCGGGTCAGTGGCACTGATGAGGCCGCGTGCGGAAAGGAAGAAAAAAGAACAGATTCCGAACTGCCACATGTACAGGTGAAAGACTTGCTCCAGGCACAAGAAGTTGCACGGGCTGAGTGTGGCACGCAGGCAGAGCAGCCGCGTACTGGAACGCCTACCGTGAATGCGCCGAGTGAGGTTAGAGGTGCACAGCCATGCGACAAGCTATCCGAGCAGTTTGGAACGCGCTCTCTCTCGGAACGCTTCGCTGTCGGACGACAGGCACGAAGTAATGAATCGGGCAGGGATGTCCTGCAAAAGTTCTTGGTCCCGGGCAAAAAGCTGTTGCTAGCCGAGAATGACCAAGCTGTGACACATTGCTTCCAGGAGAAGCGAGCACGTTCTTCCAAAAAAGTTCCCACACACGAAGGGATTAAAGTTGCGCCGCACTCAGTGAGAGCTCAAGTAACTGGTCCGAGGAGCGCGTGCATACGCAAAGCTGGGGGTGCAGTTAAAAGGGAGCGGTCTTTCAAGATACGGTTGCGGAAGTCATCATGCGGCACCCTTGCGAATGAAAGAATCCCTTGGAGAAGCCAACCCGACCATGCAGCGAAAGGCGTCCAATGGACGCGTCGGAAGAAAGTGAAGATGAAGGTACATGGAAACAAACCAGATTGAAGACATGTATTCGACTTGGCTTGAAATGGGATGCCTAGAGGAAATAAACTGTTCTGAACAATCTTTTAGGAAAGAAAACTTGTAGCATGTATGTTAGGTTCATAGGTTGTACTCTGAACTGTGTGCGGGCTACTCGAGCCACCTTGAATGACGGCCGCCCGTATACAGCGCTGGACTGTTTTGCGCGGTGGTAGTTTAATTATTGTTTGGTATTGTTTAAAACGTCTGTGACTCCTTCGTTTGGTTGGAATAATTCTGGTTCTATTAGTCACTACTTATTTTGGATGGTTTGTGTAAGCCTTGACTTAGGAGATGCAGTTTGTTGTATTATAAGTATTTGTATTTGAGTTTGATTGTGTGCTGTTTGAATTCATTGTTATGCAGTGTTTTGGAAGTGTTACTATGTGAGAGAGAGAGAGAGAGAGAATAAACATTTATTGAGCATAAGTGCTGATGGCAGGGCACTCGCCCGGTGGAGGGCATCCTTATTCCGGGATACCCAGGCTGCGACTTGCCGTCCAGGCCCTCTTGACCAGTTCTTGCTGGTGTCCAAGGTCCGGATCGACCAGACGAGCCATCCACTGCTCAAAAGTTGGGTAGGGGATTGGGGGTAGGTTTGGAGTTTTTTGGCACTCCCATACCTGGTGGTACAGGGTGCCCGGCGTTGCACAGAAATTGCAAAGGGAGGGATACTGAGTCGGGTAGATGGAATGGAGGAGGGTGCTGTGGGGATAAGAATTCGTCTGCAATCGCCGAAGAGTGGTGGCTTCTTCTCTGCTTAATTGAGGATGAGGTGGTGGGAATACTCTTCTGCCGAGCCTATAATGTCCCAGGACGTCTGAGTACCGGAGAAGTGGGTCCGTGTTGATGTCAGCGGAGAACATTCCGTCTCGGGTAATGGCCCGGTGTATGTACGCGCGGGCAGCGGTGTGAGCCGCCTCATTACCGTCGATGGATTCATGCCCAGGAACCCAGACGATTTTCATATCAGGTAGTTCTGCAATATTTTTCAGAATGGTCAGTGCTGGTGTAGAGATGCGCCCCCGCTGATAACTTCGACATGCCGCTTGCGAGTCAGTTAGTATTGTTATAAAGTCCTCGCTGGTCGTGGCAGCCAGGGCAATTGCAGCTTCCTCTGCAGCTTCTGTTGAGGCTGTACGCACAGTCATAGCTGTCATTTGCTGACCGGCCGCGTTAACAACGCAGACGGCGTGTGCTGGGTGATTCGGATATGTGGCTGCGTCGCTGAATCTTGTTGTTGGGTTATTTCCATACTTGGCGTTGACGGCTTTAGCTCTAGCGATGCGGCGTGCCTTGTTATGAACGGGGTGCATGTTTCTTGGTATCGGTAGAACTCGGATGTGCTGTCGAATCTCTAATGGAACACGTATCTTGTGGTCTTGCCTGGGTGGCGTCGCATATCCTAGCTGTCGTAAAGTCGTCCTTCCAGTGTGAGTCAGCTTCAGTCGTTCAAGCTGAGAGGTTCGGTGTGCTTCCTCTATCTCCTCCCAACTATTATGTATTCCCAGTTGGAGCAACCTTTTCGTTGATGTCTTTGACGGTAGTCCTAAGGCGATCTTGTAAGCTTGTCGAATTATAGTATTCAATCTGGCTTTCTCCGTTGTTTTAAGGGCAAGAGAGGGAGTGCCATATGCGATCCTGCTGATGAGCAGTAGCTGTATGATGCGCAGGGTATCAGACTCCAGCAAGCCAAACCTTCTATTCGACACCCGATGTATGAGGTGCATTAGCTGGCTGAGAGTGCGGTTGAGAGGGGCAATTGTATGCATTCCTGATCCATTTTTGGGAATCACAAGCCCTAAAATACGCAGATGAGGCACACTGGGAACTGGTTTGCCCTGTATTGTGAGCTCGGGCTCAGGGATGCTTTTCTTCCTCTGCGTAGCTTTCCCAGATATTAGAGTAAGCAGAGCTGACTTCTCTGGGGCGCATTGTAGTCCTCGGGCTCGAAGGTATTCGTGTGCCTTGTCAATGGCTAGTTGAAGGGCGTCTTGTTGCTCCCCCATTGATCCCGTGGGGGTCCAAAGGGTCAAGTCGTCTGCGTAAAGCGCATGCCGTAGATGCGGGATGTCATTGAGTATTCGAGGGAGATCTTTCATTACTATATTGAATAGGAGCGGTGATATCACCGAACCTTGTGGAGTGCCCTTTGGTATTGTTTTAAATGTTCGTGAACGGAGGTGGCCTATTCCGATGGTTGCCGTGCGTCCTGTCAGGAAGGCCGCAACATAGTTATATAGCCTCTGGCCACAGTCAATTGAGGCTAGTCCACGAAGAATGGCTTGGTGGTTAACATTATCAAAGGCTCCTTTGATATCCAAAGCTAGTATGCATCTTTTGTGCGAATTGGAAAGCCTGTCTATTATTTCTTCTTTAAGTTGCAGCAGGATATCTTGCGTGGATAAATGGGGGCGGAATCCATACATATTTGTTGGGAAATGCCCATTATCTTCGATAAACGGGGAAAGGCGATTTTGTACCATGTGTTCTAATAACTTCCCAACACAAGATGTGAGGGAAATGGGTCGCCGTGAAAGTGTTCTGGTGGTAGTGGTGATACGTGGTACCTTGCGTGTAAGCTCACTGGACTTTCCACTGTGACCATCAACAGACTTTTCACCGGAAGTGTTTCTTCCCGAAAACATTTCTTTCGATGGGGGCAATTGTGAGGAGGCGCTGCTCACCGGACAGGGGTCGGCAGGTCGAAGCGAGGAAGACGAGGTGTGTGCGGAGGCGGAAGAAGGGCGCGGGGGAGAAGTAGGAGGAGGAAGAAGACTGTGGTAGCACGGAGAAGCAGGAAGAACGAGGTTCGGGGAGCGACCTGCCGGACGCTAACGTTCGGGGAACCTCCGCCCCGAGCCGCGCCTTTCTCCTGGAAACTCTCTGCTGGGTGTGAACGCCCACGAGATCTCCGCGCCGAGCTACACCAGGTCTCTTCGAGCCACCGAGTAGCAGCGTCAGAAAGGCTCTGGAATCCTTCACGCAAGCAGCTCTTTTCATCGACCAGCAGCAGCGCTACCTACTAGGGCCTCGCGTCAGCACACCGCTGAAGCATACCGACCAGCGCACCGAGCCAAGTGCACCTACCCAGCTCACAGACGTCAACGACTTCCACACGTGAGCGCGAACTATTTTGGGGCGCGAACTTTGTCGCGTAGGACATTAACTCTCGTGACTTGATTATGTTAATGCTCATTTATCTATTTTTTCAGTGATTTGTCTCGTAAATACACGTTGTCCTTGTCCGCAGCCAACAGCCTCGTCCTTCTCCGCCTGATCAGATTAACACCTCCTTATCGTAAAAACAACCTGCATCACAATATATATATATATATATATATATATATATATGTGATTTCAGAAGGTCAGGTAAAAGATAAGAACATCTTTGCGGTTAACTTGTTTATTATAAATTAGTCCAACAGTTTCGGAAGTGAAACTTCCTTCTTCACGGACAATCCCACAATGAACCCATTAGTTTACCTATATATATATATATATATATATATATATATATATGAAGGAAAGTTTGAAATCCACCTAAATTCAGCCTTACGGCTACAAAGGAAAGCTATACAGCTTCCTCAGAAACTTTGCAGTTGAAGAAAAAGTCGTCCTGGTCCAGGATTCGAACCCGGGACCACCGCTTAACCGGAGCAGTCGCTCTACCAACTGAGCTAACCAGGAGGCTAGCCGTTAGTAGCGCGAAAGCGAATTGATCAACAACTCGAAGTGAAGGACAGGTGTTAATTGACCAGATTTAGGGGAAATCCCCAAGGTGGAGTAAGTTTCTGTGAAGGAAAGTTTGACATCCGCCTAAATGCAGCCATACGGCTACAAAGGAAAGCTATACAGCTTTCTCAGAAACTTCGCAGTTGAAGAAAATCCTTAACCGGTGCTTTTTTTTGTTTTTTTCTTCAACTGCGAAGTTTCTGAGAAAGCTGTATAGATTTCTTTTGTAGCCGTATGGCTGCATTTAGGTTGATGTCAAACTTTCCTTCACAGAAACTTAGTCCACCTTGGGGATTTCCCCTAAATCTGGTCAATTAACACACACACACACACACATATATATATATATATATATATATATATATATATATATATATATATATATATATATATATATATATATATATATATATATATATATATATATATATATATATATATATATATATATATATATATATATATATATATAGAGAGAGAGAGAGAGAGAGAGAGAGAGAGACGATAACAAGGGTAGGCAGTCAAGAAAGCCATTGACAGCAAAGGGGAAAATGTGGTAGGTCATTTTATTCTTCTTGAAACACATTTTTTTGGAAGACAGAACGAAAGTGAGAAAGAACGCCAGGCTTGCAATCGGCTTCGCAGACCTACGAATTGCTCCGTGGGCAACACTGTCAAATGCTGCAATGGTGAATCTTTTCTCAGTCTGTTGTGCACGAATATCTGTTATCAGGGTGATGACATTTTCAATACTGCTCCTTCCTTCCCTGAATTCTGACATCTGACGCGGGTAGACATTCCTGTTTTCGAGGTCCCAGAGAAGCCGCCGTAGCACCATTTTTTTCCTTTACCTTTCCAATGCAGCTTGAAACAGCAATTGGTCGGTAAGAGTTTGTATCTGTGGGGCATTTTCCTATAGGTCCAGCACTTTGCACGGGTTCACCTCTAAGGCGCATCGCATGAAACTTCTTTCAGGACTATTATTACTTAAAAGTTCTACACACTATAGGAATATCTTTTTCGTGCAGGCATTATTGATGGCGAGAGTTTGTTTATGGCAGTTCGAAATTTAGGATTTGTTATCCTCGCCCCCAAAGACGCGGAACCTTTGGCGAGAAACCACACTTCCATTCTTGAGCATTACACAAAACATTGTCGCGTCGTTTGTACTCAAGTTATGTCCTTGCTGTAGGAGAAGCATAATGTTTATCGAAATAGTTCTGCTAGATACATGAACGCTCTAAACCACGAGCGAAACCTTTTGGGTCGAGCTATATTAAAAAAAGAAAGCGGAATTTTTTAAGGAGCAGTATAGCTTTATAGTTTTCATTCAAATAACATGCGTTAGGTGGGTTGAATGGATGTGTGCAGTAAAGCCTATATTTTAATGTTCCTGCCATATTCGGAGCTACAAACTTACAGCTATATAACTCGTCGTAAATGTCCCACAAGACCTAACTATTTATAATTCACGCAACCACATTTATCTGAGTTTTAAATTCGTGCAATTCGTGACATTCGTTATTGCTTTTAAAGTTCATTAACTTTTGCGATGGCTTATTAATTGCATTTAAACATGCCTCTTGTGATCCCTTACTTGTGTCAGTTTAACAATCCCTCAGGAGGTGGAACGCCGAAAGACACGTACCTTTTTAAGGGTCACTGTGTACGCGCCATCACGAGTTGAATGTTTCGAGACAGCGAATGGTATCAGAAAAAAGAGATCGCAGTGCTTGTCGCGTCTTACAAATTTTGCTTCAACAGCGTCGTAACAGTCGCTTTCGCTCTCATCTTGAACATAACAGCTGCCGAAACACTTTACTGTTCTATACCCGAACTAGTGGTACTGAAATACGCAAGGAATGTTTTCCGCCGTGCATAAAATAACCCTTCCATGGAATATATGACGGTGATCTTTATTGAATGGTGTACACATTCACAGTCCCACTTACACACGCAGAGTCATGCACTAACATCTCTCAAAGTGCTTGCTTTTATTTCTTGCTCTATTTGTTTTTACATCTGGCGTAGAATGCGGATAGCAATGGTTTAGCTGACCCCGCATTTTCTTACACATATTCTCTACTTTTTTTCTCTTTCTTATTTAATAAGGTTCTCCACTCAGCACTAAAAGAAGCTTGTAACTTCAACGATAGGACTATAAATGTTGCCATGAAAATAAAAACAAATACTATAATATCTACCGATTTTAAACATCCCACACCCACCACAGACACAGAAAAGGGATGATGCACAAAAAGATCAAAATACCTACCGAACTCATTTAATTTACGTCAAACCGCACTCCAGTACACCAGGCGGAAACTTCACTTACTGCGAAACCAAACAGGTAAATCGAATGTGAGCGTAAAAAAGAAAAAGAAAAACGTAAAGGCAAACGCGTAGAAGTACTAAAACCGAAACCGCCGCTGGCTCTCCGTGTTAAGGACTTCGTAATCAAAGCCCAGGGAACACGGCTTGCCGTAATGCGCAAGGGCCGCAAACTTCGCAATACGCCTCAAAGAACCGGACACACGTATGGAGAGGGCAGCGGAAGTGCGCGAGGCAGCCTCTAACAACCGCTTCCACATCGTCCGGTCAGCGGGCCGGTTGGTTTCGCTCCGGGGCACACAGCGCCTTCCATCGCCATAGAAACAGGCGCACCGAGACCGACGGGTTCCCTTCGCGTAGGCCCAACTCGAAATTCCTAAGGCGTGAAGTATACTAAGCAAACTGTCTGCGGCAGCCGCGCTGGAAAGCGCTTTTGTGCGTCCATCTTGTCTGTTTGCTTCACCAGGAGAGCAACAGAACTCGCTGTACTGTCAAAAATTGCTTCACGAGTTGATATCACTGTCTTGGCATCTTTCGTTTAACTGGCTTGTATTTTTGTTCCCACTTCAGGTTCGCTGTATCCGAGTAGCAAACGGCGAAATAGTTTTTCGAGGCCTATGTTAGTGTCTACCAGCGCATCTTTGCTATATCTGCTGAGTGGTACGGGTTAAAGATAACTTTGTTTGCCTACTGGATTGAATCTGATCGTTCCCGACCTTGTGCCGATCCTTTCAAGAATCGAGCGGCCTATTCTTCACATGTCTGCTGAGTGGTTGACCCGGGTTGAAAACCGGTAGAGAACTTTTCTTGCGTGCTGGAGTAAATTTCATCGGTTACGACCTTGTGCTGGCCCTCTCAAAACTTAAGAAATTGCCCCCCCTCCCCCCGATCCCCCTCTGATAAAGGAAATTGCTTTTCCAAGGGTCCGCTAATACTCCTGCGACGTCGAAGTGTCTCGTTCCGAGGCCCCACCGTGCGTCGATGGTGCCATCATACAGGGTAGTAAAGCCGATGGCTTTAGAGGCATGCTGAAGGAAGTTGCAAGGTTAATCTCTCTATCAAACGAATCGTTAAGGACTCCGGTTGTTTACACACACAACGGATGTCGAAACTTACGGCGATAGCCCTTCTGCCACGGCCTTGCTGTGCACACGTCCTTATACCCTGGAATAAAAAAGCCACAAAAGTGCTCCAACAAGACACGGTCAATCCTCCGACTTTCGCGTGCCCCGTTTCCTCCTGAACTAAATTCGTCTCAACACGCTACGGATTTCTTCTTTTACACAAATTACCGCGCTTTAGGCACGCAACGCAGTTTGGGAAGCAGAAATAAAAAACGGAAGTTATCACCTCCATGAGACGTCCTTCAAACAATGCAATGTGAAAAGGAAACCTTATTGAGAAGGCTGGAAAACAAGCAAGCGAGGGAGCGAGTAATTAGCTAACTCACAATCAATCAATCAATAAATCAATCAACCAATCAATCAATCAATCAATCAATCAATCAATCAATCAATCAATCAATCAATCAATCAATCAATCAATCAATTATTCAATCAATCAATCAAGCAAGCAAGAGAGCTGCATCCACCAGTGACAATATGCAAGAAAAAAAGCGCAACCAAGCGATATAAAAGTGGTTAATGACGCTGGGGTTTGTTCAAAAGCACGTCGTCGTCGTTGTTCAAGGTAAAAAAGAAATTGCAGCATCTCCACTCCGTGGATGATGGCGAGGGTGCGGAGTACGGGAACTCGAAATGATATCCAAGTTACACCCCGAGTGAAATCCGATTTGCGCCCCGATCGTCATTTGATTTGAGCCGTGAGTTGCGGCTTGATTATTCCCTGAATAAAACTGCAACTCACGGCTAAAATAGAATTTCGTTTGATTTTCGCTTGACGGTGGTGTGCGTGCGGATGGACGCGGACGGACATTAGGTGGTCCTAAGATACTCCGCACCGTTACAGGCGAGGGAGTAAGCCGTTTGGCTGTCGGGTACTAACTCACGGAAGTGTTCTTTTGTATACTAGATTATATTAATGTAGGTTCTGTTATCAAAAATGGGGTGGCTCTGGGGTACCGAAATTTCAGTACTCGGTTAGTGGTGAATAAGACATTGGGGGCGCCCATTGACGTGCAACGCTCGGTGCGCCAGAGACGCCCACTCAGCCCACTATTGTTTTGTATTTACAGTGAAACTTTGTGTTTGCGTATCCTAAAAGGCGTAGAGATTAGTGGATTCCGCCTCCTGGAGACCGGAGTGGAACTGCTGGCTTATGCGGATGACATTGCTGTGTTCTGTGAAAGCAAGGAGAGTATTTATAGAGTAGTCCAGGTCACAAAGCAGTTCAGTACAATAGGAAGCCTAGTAAATTGAGGAAAATGTATGGGGTTCTGGCATGGCGACTGGAAAACCACCCCCAGCTCTTTTGGCAGCGTAGGCTGGACAACAACCCCAGTTATGTATCTGGGAGCGCCCCTTCAGTTTAATAAAGACAGCGAACCATAATGGCGAGAACAGACACAAGAGACTCGCGCGAAAGCGGACAAGTGGAAGGGGGCCAATTTGTCCACATTTTCTGGGGCAACCGTGTGTAATTTGTTCTTAGTATGCAAGCTGTGGTATGTGATGCAGGTGTTGCACTGTTCACGCACGAACGTGCAAAAGTTGCATCGAGTGTTCGCTGTTTTTGTCAGGGCCTCGAATTGGGAGAGGTGCAGTCGTAACAACCTTTTTAGGCGTGTGAAAGGTGGAGGAGTGGGGCTAGCGCGTTTATTTGTGCGACAACTAGTAAATAGATTTCTTTTTTTTAGAGAAGTAAGTGACCCTTTTTTTCGTACAGTGTGTTAATTAAAGCTTAAAGCTAGGTAGGGTTCTCCCCGATTTTGTTATTACGACTGAATACATGACGGGGGGTATATTTGGATATTTTAACGAGGTTGTGGCGAGCGTGAAGTTTTTAAACGCAAGATTTTCAAAATGTTATTTAAGTACTGTTACGCGTAAGAAATCGTACCATGATATTGTCGATGTTGTGGTCCCTGTTCCCATGAGCAGGGCCATGTACTGTGGAAGGCCCGGTAGCGATGTGCTTAAGAGGGTTAAAAGAATGCAGATTCAACAAGGGGTCAAGTCCTTTGTGTTTAGGTTACATACAGGAACACTATTAGTACTAACGTTTATGGAAGAAAGGGGGTTATTTGTACCGTTGGGGCCGATTTTTTTGGTTGTAAATCACCCGAGACGACAGATCATGTATTTTTGCATTGTTGGGAGGGAGTATATTTTTGGGATGTGCTACAGAGGACATTACACAAAGATTTTCCACTAGATCCTCACGGTATACGTTTCCTTGCAATAGATAATAAGGATGGAGTGCCTTACGATTTAGTCATGACACTGGGTTTGCATAGTATATGGCGCTCACGTACAGCAAGGTTGTACAGTGATGCTGATGCGCGATGTGCAAGGAAGTATTCCAAAGAGAGCATTGGTCGATTTGTTGAAGTCATTAAGTTCCACCAGGCACTACCTGATTGGCTGTCACAAATAGAGCAACTAATCGATATGAGGGCATTTTAAATTGACAGTCATCCCCGTAGAGGCTGGCAACTCGGTCTCTTCAATGTGTGCATATTTACAATGTTAGGATGTAGTCTGTCGTAAGTTGTCAGACAGGCAATAAATACAAAAAAACGTCGTTGTCCAGTGGTAAGACGACTGACACTAACTCGGTCTGGTATACCAGACACATGCTCGAATCCTACCGGTGCCTGTGTGATTTTTTGCGATTGCAAATGCTATGCGCACGGACGCGGACGTACATTGCGCGGACCTAAGGTACTCCGCACCTAAAAGGAAAGGAAGAGAACTATTGTTGGAATAATATTGAGCTCGCCAGGGATCTCGTTTTCATACACAACCCAGTTCGTGGCAGTGGGAGTAGAGGTTGAATGAAAGGATAGATGAGATTGTAAAAGAGATAGAGAAAGAGACTTGGGCTAATTAGAAGGGCAGCTTGTCTCTAGGGCTGCGGGGATTCCAAGACCAGTCTGTTGTCCTTGCCGCGTTGCCTCGCAGGCATTCGTATTTCCACCAGATGGTGCTACCAGCAAACTAAATTCGACGGCTTTCCCGACCTTTCTTCAGTATTTTCTATTTTGATAAATGAAGAAGTGCTATTTTCATGCAAACTACGGTGTAAATCGAATGCCCCTGCTCTTGGAAAGCGTACGCACTCTGGAGTAAGCGCTGGCACATACAAGTGCCGCCATACGTAATTGAGACAAGGGTTTGCGAATATCGCAAAGTATTTCTCTTACTGGCCTAATGATAGCCATAGCCAATTTACAGGAAGCTTTTTTCTATTATGGAGGACTCCTTTAAAAGCACAACACTGCAGCCAGACAGTTTCCGGAAGAAGAAATTCCTGTAAATGTACGAGACTGTGCTTCAATTACTTTTGACGGCTCCTGTACACTGCGGCGGCGCTTGCGGGAACTGAAACAACTCCTGTCGCTCACTTTCAATCCCACACTAGGGGTTCTAAGGCCGCCGACCCAATCTTTGTGCCACCGCGCCACTCTAGCGCGCCGTAGGACCCGAATTAATGCATGTGTTTTTGAGTGACACTTGCACGAATGTTCATGGGGGTGCCTTGAACTTGCGGGTTTGGGCGAAAAGTTCAGCACAATGCAGCCTTCCGGTAGTTTCACGGCAAGCGTAGGACCTTGGGTAATTTTCTGGGCACAAGGTGACGTTTCAGATGGATCTATCTTGATTTATTCTCGACTGTATATATGTTCCCGACTGTATTCTATTCCCGTCACACATATTCCCCACAGTATTCTATGTTTCAGACTGCGAAATACAAAACGACGTATGCAAGTAAGCAAAAATGTGGTACCTTAACGCCATCCTCCCCCCTTTCTTATGACGAGATGTCAACATGGAAACTTCCGATAACATTTTTCTTTCTTTCTTTCGATAAGGTGAGCGCAGTAGCGTCTCAAACATGATCGCTTACTCGCGTGACGTACGCTCATGTTTCGTTCTGTGTAATTTGGACGCGCTGTTTCAAAGCTGAGCAAGCGGAGGCGAAATAATGTGACGTTTCGTGGACGTTTTAATAGCCTAAATACATGTATGTATAACGTCCGAGGATCGAACCACGAAATGATCAGCGGCATCGGAAAGTTGAGTTCGCAGTTTGAGAACCACGGGGCCATCAATTTGACTCTCAATACTCGTTATTTATGAATGATATTCTTGACAGCCGCAACATAGTTGCGTCTGTACACTGGTATGAAAAAAAAAAAAGAAAACTCAGTATGGGTGGTGTTCCCCTAAAGATTTTTTTTGCTATCAAGTTACCTCCATTCACCTGGCCTCTCTCTTCCCCCCTCGATCTGTTCAGCTATTTTTTGTGGTATTTTTTTTCACGACAGATGCCCTACGCAAAAATTTTTCGCTTGGGCCCGCCACGTGCAATGCTAGCGCCTGCTGGAGGAACGGACCCTTTATCTTCAATCTGTGTCCACTCCACTCCTCCTTGTATGGGCTCAGTGACCAAGTGTTGAGGGAGTTTAGAAGAAAATCCCGCGTTTTGGGACTGTTCGGGAAGTACGTTTCTGTGCTGCGCGGCAGCAAACATTTTGTCAGTGGCGTGAACCTTTTGCATCACAAAGAGTTTTATGTGCCTTGATAACCAAATACATTCCGCCACTGCTTTTTACAAATACATTGCTTTAATTTTAGATACTGAGTTTCAGCACAGTGGCCATTTGAATATTCATTTCATTTTATTTCATTTATTTGCGCTTTAAAGGCCCGAGGGCATTACATAAGGGGGGGGGGGTGCGCTTGCGCCAAGGTATAAGAATACGCAGAGTGAAAACAGCAACAACAACAAAAAAACACAATGAAAATCAGCATCCTGTGGGAGCAGCGAAGCTATTGCAAACATGACGAACTGGGGATAATAAAAGGGAAAAAACAACAACGAAATTTACACAATCGATTCGGAAGGAGTATCACGTGAAGGATGATATGTTAGTAGTCCGTCAATGCTAGTACTTTCAAGTTTTTGGCAAAATATTTTGCGGTTAGTGCACGCAACTATGTCATTAAGTAGTGAATTCCAAATTTCTATTGCGTGATGAAGGAAAAAAAACAACTAATAATTGATGATGTGCGGCACTTGATTTTAGAGATTGCGTGACTGTGGTTCAGACGGGCAGAAGCTCTTGTTAGGGGGGAGGGGGGGGGGGGTAGTAAAGCATGTCTTGATTGTGACGGGTAGTAGAAGGTGTGTAGATGGCACAAACGAGCAATAATGTGGCGCGTAGGGAGGGCAGGAAAGTCAATGGGCTGTTTTAGTGACGCCGCACTGACTGTGTGCGAGTTCTGTAATGTTATAAAATGGGTTGCACGGTTTTGTGTCGATTCCAAATCGTGGGAAAGATAAGATTGCGAGGGATTCCAAACGTTAGATATGCAAGTTTCTTAATATCGGCGGATGCGGATTTAAGGTTGCGACGGAGGTAGCAGAGTGCTCGTGAAGCGTCAGAGCAGATGGATTCGACGTGAGAGAGACAACCATGACAACAATGACGTCAGATAAACACCACGATATTTGTACGTGGTGAAAGCGGTTACTGGTACTGATTTAATTGCGTACGTGTGTTGAACAATATCGCTTTTTCGGGGGAATGACATGGCTTCGCATTTTTCGAACATGAACAGAACCAGCGGCTTGCAATTTTCTCCCGGGAATTTTCAAACTGTACTTTTGGGTTTTACCTTCACCCTTTGATAAATATCTATTTACTGGAGGGAAAATTGTTTGCGTACAAAGTCAATCAACTGCCGCAAACTTTTCTGAAACTACGTATACGCTCGTGCTTATGAAAAAAAAAACTATTAATGACTTCCTCTCTTGAATTGTTTTTTTTTCTGCGAGTTGTAAAGCCTAACTGCGCAGTTTGTTATTTTTTATGGGTTGCCAGCCCTGTTATAAGCGTTATTTTCCTTTTTATAAAGGGGTATTTTGTGTTTGCAGACGTTATGTAACAAAATTTCATGTTATTTATTTTTCAGAGGAGAGTTAATCTGCCTTTTGCATCTATACCCGATACATCGTTTGTCATGAATTAAGATAAAATGAAAATGATATTATGCGGACAAAATTCGCGCCAGATTTCGGTGTCCTGGGTCATATTTATGGCTTATATCATAACGCCGTTTTGTTTTATATTCCGTGGGCTGCCTTCTCGATGATTTATGCAATAAACAACAAAGGGATCGCCTGGGGGCCCAAGTTTATATTGAACAACTTCTAAATACTTCGCATGTATGCATCCCCTGCCCGCGAACACGCTTAAGTCGTAAGAAAGTATTGCATCATGTAGGTCTAAAACCAATGTAAGTTCGATCCGAAAAAATGTGGACTAACGACCTTTTTTGTTCATATTTCTGTTTTGTCAAAAGCAGGAGCAGCTTTCCGCCGAAGTGTGCTCGCATGAGAAGGCTAATACGGCCGTCTATTGGAACCACGGCCAGCCCTCTGCCGAGGTTTTGCCAGCAGCAATCCTATTAGGGAACCTTGCCCTGATCGAAGTTTACAACACCGACTGTCACTTATTTTTTCGCGCACCGAGCGCGTTTTAAACTGTGACGTATTTTTATGGTACAAGCGGTGTCCGCGATAAGCTTGCTTAGAAAATTGCCTTGTCAGTTAAATGAAAGTTTAAGGGCATTTTCGGTGCTCGAGACTTTTTTCCTTCTTCAGGCAAGCTTGACAAATAGACAGCGTATCTGCAAAACCAAAAATAAAAATGTTGCACACGAAAGTTTACATGTTTAGAGCAGTCTTTTTCGACAAAGTGTTCTCTCAACGTGTTTCCGTTTTTCATCGCTTTTGTTGATTGATTGTAGGGTTTAACGCGCCGACTCAACGCAGGCGATGAGGCGCGCCGTAGTGGAGGGCTCCGGGTTAATTTCGACCACCTGGGGATCTTTAACGTGCGCCGAAATCTCCTACACACGCGCGTTTTAGCGTTTCGCTTCCATCAGAAAAGCGGCCGCCGGAACCGGGAATCGAACCCGCGACCTCGTGCTCAGCGGCACAACGCCTTAGCCACTGATTTTAATCGTTTTTGTGCTTCCCACTTTTTTTAATATTGTCACTACTATAAGCCATCACAACTCATTAATTGACAGAAAACAATACACCAGATAAGGTAAAATAGGGTCACCAGCACGGAATCAGACGAAAAAAAACTATTTTTTGATTACGCACACTTATAAGTTAACATGTAGTCACTCATAAGAGAGTCAACTTGCGTGTTGGTTCTACCTGCCTCAATTTCGAATAGACCTTTGCGCCGCTGCCTCATATGACGTTAAGGGGGGAGGGGGGGGGGGAGGCGCTGTAATATGCTGCAGAATGAGATCGCAGATTTAATCTGAACCTTCACCGACGAGCCCGGGTTTGAGGCTGGAGCTAAGGCTAGGTTGGGGGCACAAGGCATGCGCTACACTTGCATACAAATATTATTTTCCATCTGTTACAATTTTTATACACCTCACGGCTATGATAGATCTTGTAAGCGAATGCCCACGAGAGCTCTTCCTAAAATTCAAAAATACTTACCTGTGATTTAGCTATTCGCATCAGGTCATGCATTCCTGCGTTCTCAAACACGCATGTTAATTTAAACTTATCTAGGCCTGCTAGTTCTGGATCTCATTTTCATTGACGAAGCCTTAGGGCTCAGAATTAATTCTGTTCAGTCTTTGCAAGGTTTTTCAGGACACGCGCATGTTTTCGCTGTGTTTCTGTGGCAATTTAGCTGGTCACGAGGTCACGAGCAATGACCAGTTGACCAGACCATTTCTCATTGCACGACTTTATTGTTAGCACCTAATAAAAAGTATTCAGACTTCGTTTCACACTGATGAAGTTCCTGGGGTCTGCGGAAAAAACTTCGAATATCGACAGAACTGATGTATGTACTTGAACCCATGGGAGGTATCTAGAAAAGTAATCGGAGTCATAGCTGTCAGAAACGCCGGAAAGTTACACAGGACTCTTGCTATGTCCACCGTGTGCTTCTATATACACAATACATGCCAACGGTTTAAAAGACCACAATGTTTTTGCCCTTTCCCTTTGTCGCTGCATTTTCGGGAAGCTAGAAATACGGTCGAGCATTCACGGCATTACCCCGCAGCTTCCCGTATTTTTACGGTTTACACACCACGCACCCTTCTTTCAGTGCCGCTTGCGTATTTTTTTATTGTGGTTTCAGGAAGAAAGAAAAGCAAACGCCTTATTTGAAACTACGAGAGCGCGCGTGCACTTGGCTCATCGAACGCAGGGTGTAATTTTGGACGTCAATATTCCAGTAGGCTAAACGCCCTCAGAAAAAAGACGAAGGATGCCTGGAAAGCCCATACCGGGACAGGGAAAGAGAGGAGCCGAATTCAAATGCGCGGCCCGTAAAGTGGCTCATATCAGCCAAACTCCACCGACACCTATGCGGGTTCGAAATAAGCTTCGAGGTTTCTTGTTGAAAAAAAAAAAAAAGAAAAAGAAACCAGCAATATTGGTGTGAGGGGATCCTACTTTACGACCGGCACCATTTTATTATCCCTAGAATAGAGCCCGCAGGTCTAAACGGAGTTCGAATAAACAAGACAGCGGTTTCGTGACAGCTTCAGTTTTCTTGCTCTTTTCTTTTTAAACGTTGAAATAGCGTTTGGTATAGGTAAGGTTGTCTTTCAAGAAGTCTAATGTCGAGTTTCGCGAATATTTCAAATCAGGAAGCTTTGATTTTTCTTTTATTTTTTGAAGGGAACGGAGAGTTCTGGGCGTAAGGGAGCAAGCAGAACTGCAAACGTTGTGTAGATTAAACAAGGAAAGAGGAAATGCAGGTGCATTTACAACAAAAAGAAAGCTCCTACTAAACAGGTCCAAAAGTGCGGGAGAAAAAAAATACCACAGGCACCGAAAGTATTTTTTTCGAGCCATATACCAGACCGCGAGCACTGGGATTAAGGCGCCGCGCAGCTCAGACCTGACGAACCAACAAAGCGTCACGGGAATAGCAGCCAAGGTCGCCAGCCAGCTAATGCTATTGGTCAAAACGCCATTCTAAGGACCGATTTATTCAGTTAGTAAAGCGTGTTTCTCTAACAAGTGTTTGTAAGCAGTCCTGAATACGCAACCCGAATTTCTGGAACGAGCAGTGTTGGTGACTTGTTAAATATAGATATCATTTTGTAGAGCCATAACGCTAACCTCGAAGTGCTGCAAAGATTCGCGTACAAAACAGGAGCGCTCTATCAAGCATCTTGAGCAGCGTACCTTAGATGGCGCAAGCCTATACAGGTAGGCCAGTGTCTCCACAATTTCCCACATCACCAGAGTCATTCCCATTTGACGTAGCAAGCCCTGCCGCTAGCAGGGCTTGCTCATTACGAAGAGTTAGTGCGAAGACTTCACATTAAGAAGAGCTCTCTCTCTCTCTCTCTCTCTCTCTCTCTCTCTCTCTCTCTCTCTCTCTCTCTCTCTCTCTCTCTCTCTCTCTCTCTCTCTCTCTCTCGCTCTCGCTCTCGCTCTCGCTCTCGCGTTCTCTCGTCAGCCCCCGTTTGTTTCGTGTAAAACAGTAGCCTGGCGGAAGCCGACCGTTACCGTGAATCAAACGATGACAGTAAAAATTCCCTGGAGATTACGATACTCCCTAAAGCCCGTTCTACATACTGTGAATTTCCGTGCGAATTCGCAGCTGCGGCGCCGCTCGTCCGGCAGAGCGATCTGTTTTCATTGCAGCAACAGCTACGAAATTAGGATGTTTGCCGCACGGGTGGCGCCGCAGGTGAGAATTCGCACGGAAATTCGCACCATGTAGAACGGGCTTAACGTGATCGAAATTTGAGCGCAGCAGTTCTGGCGTTCTGGTTTTGCGATGTATTGAGACAAAGAATTTTGAGAGCGACAATAAAGCGTGTACAGTCGCAGAACAGGATCTGTTGTATTATGTACAAAAGAACGCTGTAAACAGACAATGTGGTGTGCGGCGCAACTGCCACGGCCGCTCGGGGCAACTGTGGGGCAACTTTCCCGCGAATCGCGAAATCGCAGAAGGAAGCGAGTGGGGGACGCCTCGGGGCGTTTTTGAAGAATCCGCCATTGACAGAAATTCTCTCCTCGAACGGTCCACTGCGAGCTACTCTGGCGCCACCCTTTAGCTGCCGCAGACAGACCTCCGCTCAAACCACGCGCTTTCCTCGCAATTTTCCTCCTCCCAGTCCCTCCTTCCGCTGTCACTCCTGCGTTTTCCTCCTTGCGCTCTCTTCGCTGTCACTTCTCCTATTCATACTCTTGTGTGACAACACAACGTTTGTTCGGTCAAGCCTACGCTAACGCCGCTCAGTCATCCACACCTCTTTACTGACCCTACCTGTCCAGCCTGCGGGGCACTCGACACTCACTACCATTCCCTCTGCGAATGCCCCGCAGACCCCCCCCCCCCCCTTCCCTCCCCTCACCACTGGGAGCAGATGTTGCGTGACCCAGGGGAGTCAGGCCAAGTCCTGACCACCTCCCAGGCCCTGGCGGTGGCGGCGGCCCTGTGGGCCTCCTCCACCTCTAATACCTGATCCCGATGGACGAAAAAACGTATTCCTTCCTTCCTTCCTTCACTAGTAGGCAGGGTACTTAAGAGCTGTGCTCTAAAACTACTGGACACGCTATGGTGACGAGGGGAAGGAACAGAAAAATTCATAGTGCATGCAGACAAAGACAAGAAAAGAGGGACACAATGGTGCGCTACTTTCAACTGGTTTTATTCGAAAGACACATCCATATATCCCCACTTTTTGACCTCTCGCCGCATTGCCGACGTGTTGCAGCCATGCGAAGAAATGCCGACTCCGTATCTGTTAAACTTAACGACGGCACGGTCAGACAAGTAGGCCCCGCCGTAATAATCAATTCTGCCTCCAGAGCCAGAGAAATCTGACAACAAGAAAAGAAGCAGTGGTTCCATATTTGCATAATACATCCCACCGTATAAAAAAAGTATTGTCAGTCGAATAAATGTAAAATTTGTTCTGTCTGCCCCTACCAAATGGCTAACCCCTACCAAATGCATTCCCTCTTTCGTTCAAGCTTGGACGCCGCCGTGTCAAAGCCATATTTATCGCCAGAACTGAGCGGCACTCCGTGATTTACTCGTCGCAGCAGATCGACCTTACGTTTCTGCTTTGCTTTCGTGGCAAATTTTTAATTTAAAAGTGGCTGTCGAGTTTGCTCATTGCTGCAACTAAAAGGAACCCGACCAATAGCCGCTACATCGTTATTATAACGTAATTCGAGCGCTCTAAGAACTCCAATGTTGGAAAAGAAAAAAAAATATCTTGCGAACTGCAGTTCCTAAGTTATCTTATGGGCATCGAGAAGTAATTTCGGGCTGAGGTATTTTGTGAACACCTATTCTAAGTACTTGTTCACTAAGTGTTTGTTCACTACTTTCTGAACGCATATAAAGGGGAAAAAAAGTGGTGTGGAGTCAGATATACGTCAGTGAAGCAAACACATGCACACACGAACACACAAAAAGCACCGCCGAGTCACCGCGCCAGCAAATCATGTAGACGCATGATTTGCTGGGACGGCTACTCCGCGGCTGCGCTTGCTTGTCGGGCAACGGTTTCTGTCTTTTGTGTGTGTTTGTATGTCTGACGCATATCTGACTTCACACCACTTTCTTCCTTTGTATTGCTGGCGCAGTAAACAAGAGCTTAGTTGCTAGACAGTGATCGTGCTTGTGAGTTCCTTTCTTCATCCTCGTTTAAACGCTGTTACGGCGGGGCACAATGGACTAGGCAGAAATTAGTAAGCACATTTTCTTGCTCGAGCGTATACTCACCAAGCACCGCATCAGTCAGGCCAAGAACTCCTGCAACTCATCCCACCACAGCACCGCGAAATACTACAGCACTACCATCTCACACACCAGAAGCTCCCACTGCCACAGAAAAGCTCAGTGTAGAAGCCACTATCTGGCGACGCCTACAGACTAACATGTACACGCACCTAAGCCTTTTACACGCCATCTACCGGGGCCAGTTCTCCTCAAACAAATGCCCTCACTGCCCCTACTCTTTCCTCTCTTCTCCACGGACTCTCTCCTCCACATCACAAGGGCCTGCCCAAACACCCAGTCTGTCCCTGCAAATCCCAATCCGTCCCTGAGCAATGGAACATTGCGCTGACCAGCTCGGACCTGAACGACCAGCTCATGCTGGTCACCAGGCATCGAGCAAAGGCGCAGGACTCTGGTGCATTGGACTAAAGGCACCACATCGCCAGGAAGCGAACAAACTTTTTCTCTACTGCAATAAGAGTTATTGTTTCTGCCAAAATCCTCAGATCCAACTACCCCAAGTTCAAACTTTAGTTAGCAATTAGCAAACATCTTTCCGAGAGGATTTAGGTAATCAACAGGTGCTGAGACGGAGCAACTACAAGACAAGGCAATGCACACGATTGGAAATGTTCGAAAACAATCAAGGACAGGCACAAGAGATGCACACCGCTTCGAGACTAAGAAGGCAGTGCCCTGTTGACCCGCTGACAAGAGCGGTTAGAGTGCCAATTACAGCTACGCGACAGAGCGCTTGAGGCAATCGCAAAACGATTCCGGCTCACCCGCGGAATCACAAGGACGTGTTCGCAAATTGCCATTATGCAAGGAATGCGCAGCCAGTAATCAGGATCCCCTGCCTGGACGTATGTCCAGCAGTTGCAGGCGTGTGGCGCCTTCTTGCTGCCATTCTTGAAAAGAAAGGGGTTCTAGTGACAATGGTTACATAAGGGTACCGGTGCAGAGTTGCACTTTTATTTCTTTCGGAGCTTTGGTTGCGAGATCACACAATGTTTTTATCTTCTTCTTGACGCAAAGAAACCCTGAGGGGTTACGTCCCCAGGTACAAAAAGGCGAACAAGATGTCCTTACGAAAAATAACCCTTTTGTAACACGTGACACCTTCTTTGTGCCATGAAGCTAGGCCATGCAGTTATGCCACTCATAGTTCAAAGCATATAGTTAAAATTGCACCATCATTAGCAGGCCCTTTATGTTACACTTCATGGAGAAGCACGTCAAATTAAGAATAAAATTAATGTTTATTCATTCATTGATTGTGTGGTTTAACGCGCCGACGCTGCAAAGGCGATGAGGCGCGCCGTAGTGGAGGGCTCCGTATTAATTTTGACCACCTGGCGATCTTTAACGGGCGCCGAAATCTCAAACACATTGGAGTTTTCGCTTTTGGATCCATCAGAAAAGCGGCTGCCATGGCCGGGAATAGAACCCGCGTCCTTGAGCTCATCAGAACAATTCCACAGCCCCTGAGCCACCGTGGTGGGTCCAAGAATAACGTTTGTGTGTTGATAAATGGCATACATAGGTGAATATACAGAAGGAGGTCCCAAACCAAGAGTCGGCAAGGGGAGAGAGAGAGAGAGAGAGAACGATCTTTAATGAAGTCCAGCGATGCTAGCCGGGCTAAAATGCCTACCTTGCTACTCCAGCTGATGACGTAGATGATGGTGATGATGTTCAAGAGCATGATGCGCACAGAAACGGCGAGTTATTCACAGCGACTGGTCTAGACCCGTGTGTTGCAGGTTCTCTATCAGAGGTTTTGTAGCCCGCAAAGCACGTTTGGAACAATCCCATGGTCCTAAAATGTTCTTTAGCTGAATGTCCACGGAACGTGGCAGTCCCGAAGACACTGCGAGAGACACTCTCTGAACACGAAATCGCACGTATTCACAGAGCCGGTGCTGGAGGCTCTCTCGCACATCGCAGTGTGGGCAGAGTGGCGACGTAGCTCGTTTCATCTTAAAGAGGAAGTTGCGCGTGTATGCGACATTCAACAGTATGCGACGTAGAATTGCTTGTACCCGCTTGGAGACTCCTGGTGGCATCTTGAAATTGCAGTTGGGATCGATGGAAGATAGCGGTGTGTAATTACGTGATACGTCATCCCAGGCTGCACGCTGCATGTTCCATGCCACGCTGGATGCAAGGACAGATGCATCTTTACTGGAGAATGGTATGAATGTTGCCGATGCACGATGGTTATGCGCAACGGATGCCGCAATGTCCGCCTTCACATTGCCAGTTATCCCACAATGGGCTGGAATCCACTGAACATTTATGTGATGGCGCGCTTGTAGAGCTTGAAAATGTAAAGCGCGTATATCAGACAGAAGCTGATCTTTTGGAAAAGACGCTAGACATTGAAGGGCAGCCCTTAAGTCTGCAGATGGTCCACACCTTCTGTGGTATGGTTATGAAGCAGTGCTAAAAGATATTGCACAAAACGCTTGTAAAAGATTTATATCTTCTCCGTTGCACGTAAGCCACAAGAAAGTGACAGATGAGACAGCGGCCTACAAATATAAAGCCAATCCAGCATACAGGTGTCCAGTGACGCGTAGTTATGGGCGCACTTAAGTATGTGCCTGGGTAATGGGATGATAATATTGACTAGGCAGCAGAAGCGCATTAAAACTTTTCCTGACATTGTACCTTGTAAATGAAAATTGTGCCAAGTGTCCCAAACCATACCAGCGTATGCTCTGCAAAGACCGAACGTGGTCATCGTCATTGTCAAGATGTACGAGGTAGCAGTCAGAAGGCTTGGCATTCAAATAAAATAAAATCTAGGATGCGGAAAATCTGTCGAAAGGAAAGGAACCACTGAAAATTAATCAAATAATCGGTGTTAGCGGCGTAATACAATATCCTGCCAGCCAGGGCGCGTGGCAACATTCCTGGTTCATGATCCGAAGGTCGCACTTTGAATTCGGCAGCGTTCAGTGGTGTTCATTTTTGTGTTAAAACTATTTTCGGTTCCATGCACTCATTACCCAGCAGGGCACAAAGAGCAGCCGTATAAAGCACCTGATTTCAGAAAACTGGGACGCCAAAAATTATGAAGCTGTCGACACAGTATACCACGATGAATGAGACGGCAAAAGCGGCACGTTTTGTGGATATTTCCTGCAATTTCAGGTTTGCTCGGCTCACTTTATTAGATGCGAAGCATCTCACGCTCGGGGCTGTGTCCCTCCCTCCCTTGTCGTTGTTGTCCGCCGTCTGCACACCCACTGCGCATGCCTGGCCAGGCACCGCTGATGATGGCTGTGGCAGGATGCCCCTAGGGATTGGATTAGATGAGAAGCATCTCATGCTCGGGACTGTGTCCCTCCCTCCCTTGTCGTTGTCGTTGTCCGCCGCCGCCGCACACCCACTGCGCATGCCTGGCCAGGCACCGCTGATGATGATTGTGGCAGGATGCCCCTAGGGATTGTCCAACCAAAGAATCCATCACGAGATAGCTTCGCGTTCAACCACCGTCGTCATCTTCCCGTAGGGGAACCCTGAGTAGTATGCGAGGCATTCCTCCTCTCCTCTCCGACACTCCTCTCCTCTCCGGCGTTCCTCCTCTCCTCTCCGAAGCTCCTCGCCTCTCCGGGATTGCGCAACGAATGGCAACACCTGCGGCTCCGCGCGCGATAATGCGAAGCAGCTTAGGGTTAGAGGCGCGACGGTAGCCGGTGCATACTCCGCTGGGGGCGCCACTGCAGCTCCGCGGTATAAATGACGCGCGCGCGCGCTCCGCTCCCCTTATTTCCCTCCCGCAACGCCGCGATCGAACTGAAAACTAATGGGAACTTGAGTCGACCCCATGGCTGCTTCGCATACTACTCAGGGTTCCCCTACGGGAAGATGGTGAAATGTTTTTCGCCATATTTGTCTCAAACAGGTTTTCTCTACACTTAATTCAACGGACAAAAGTTCGATGTCATAACGTGCCGTGTGATTATTCCAAAACGGCGGCCACCATCGTCAAAAGACTGTGCTCGCAAATGTGTTTCGTCTTGCTTAGTGTAGACGTGCACGTAAAAGGACGGTGAGAATCGTACAAAACTAGAGAAAAATAATGCCAAGGAATCAAATAGCGCACCAGCGCCATTGCGTTTCGTCGAATTGCAGCCTTTCTGACACATCAACACCCCAGAATTGGAATAACACCGGTCTTTCATTCAGGACTTCACTTGATCAGCAGGCTGCTGTGTGAAATAGAGAACCCATCACGCATCCTTCGCTTCCCGTTCATCTCACTTTATTTTTTCGAAGTGAAACCCGCAAGAAAAGGTGCGCTTAGGCATTTCCTTGGACCAAACTAGTTCCTTGCTTCTCTACGGCGTATTTGTTTTCAATTCGTTTCCTAGCTACGTCCGTCCCAAAACAATGAACCATCTGCGTTCCAAACCGTCGTCGTCGTTACAAGTGCGCATCGTTTTTGTCTCTTGCTGCCGCCACCCTCGCCAGACGCCAGCCCAAACTTGTTATCCTTTCAGCTCCGCTTCCAGCGTTCTCCGAAAGCAACGAGCGGTGTCCCAAATCGCTATTTCTGGCATCGACGTCACCTTTTCAGCGCTATCGCTTGGCAGAACACTTGAGAGGTTGCGTGCCGACAACCGCACGGGAAACGGGAATGTCTCCTCTTGAGGCTGCACGTCTATGAGCAAGAAAACAGCGCTTGCGCTCAACAATAAACCGACAAACGCAATGGTGGCACTGAAGATTGGAAACCAAAAACAAAACCTGTCAGCAACTTATTCAGTAGATAATCTGTTCGTCAGGACCAAGTCAGTGTTCTTATTTCACCGGGGGCATTAATTATTTCACCGCCATGTGTTCTCTGTCACCCGCTATTTCCAGCACAACATAACAAAGAATTGAAATGGATGGGTTCAGCCTCGGCCAAACGTTACAGACATGCCATCTGTCGTGGATATGGAGAGCCACACTCGAAAAATGAAAAAAAAAATGGAATGTTTCTGACTTCGTGGGTAATAAAAACGAAAGAAAGCTTGGAAAGGAAATCGATTTCTTTTTTTTTCTCGATTGCACGCTGCTTTTGGGCTGCTGAGTTCGATTTTGTTCGGTTGCACCTTTTGACACCTCTCCCACTAAGGCAAGATGTATTTCGCTGCAGGGTTTTAAACGGGGAACTTTTGCTTTTCGAGGTAGGTTTGCTTGCTTTTGGCGGTGTGCTCAACTTTTTGCATTCACCAATGTCACGATGTACCGATAAGTGCGCTGTCACTCATAAACATGCGAATACAACGATAACATAGTGCGAAGCGTTCTTTCTGCACCATGCTACACATGCTTCCTTCACCAAAAAAATCGGCCCTTCTAAGAGTAAGTTTGGAGGTAACAAATCACAAGTATATATGAGCGAACACGTTTCACGTCTTCTAGCACTGGTGGGGGCGCTTCGAGCATGTTAGCATTTATTTAGGCCGGATGAAACTTAGAGCACGTTTAAGGCGAAACACGTGAACATATTGAAGTGGGTAGTACTCTTTTAATTAAAGAGGTAGAATCGCGGTTGTTGTAATTAAAAATAAAGTCACGGACTATCGGAAAAAAACTGTGTCGAAAGAATTAAAGCCGCTTTGCTCAGACGTAGATGGCTGAAACGCGAAATTTTCTACCGTGCAACCTGAGTCAAAGTCGATGTCCGAAATCCAAACTGCTTCGACCATGTCGGAATGGCGGAATCTTCATGATGTCGTCTTCATACCTCTACCCCCAAACGGTTTCATCTCCGTTGGCAAAAACGCAAAGCGCCGAGAATGCCATTATACCCTGCATGCTTCACCCCTCCCCAGGTTTCCCGTTAGAGGAGATAACCCGCGATTTTTTTTTCTTGAGGCTCTAGCTTGATGCGCCTTGCTTATCATCGTTATCGCACCGTGAAACCCATTGAGTAAAGTTGGCTTTTGTGCAGTGCGTTTTACTACGGTGAAGGACGCCATCACCGAAGCACAGAGAGCTTCGCTTGAAAAAGGCGAGATAACAGCGTGGAACAAAAAGAGGACTGTGAGGCACCGTGGCCAGTAGCGGTGCGGCCGCTTTGCTGACGTGGCCCACAACACAAATCGAAAGAAAAAAAAATCATGAGCCCTTCCACTTCATGAAGGCGGGTGACCAGCGAAGCTTTTTGAGCATGCGGCATAGAGCTAACGCAGAATTTAGGTGAATAGTAGAAGCAAATTTTATTTCTTTTGAGCGTTGACGGCGGCCATACCTAAGGAAGACATATAAACAAGCGCACACTTTTGCTTGGTCTCTGCTCATTTTGAAAATGGCTCCTATTGAAAACTAGGCTACTCAAGTTGAATATCCACGTGATGAGACGTATAAGATTGAAGTCCAAACCATGTTTTGAACGGCGTGCAGCTTTGTTGGTGACCGCGTGCTAGGAGTACACACGCGAAGACATTTGTTTTCCAACGCCTCCCGCTATAGAAAGCCTTGCGCTTCAACGATGTGGGGAGCATTGGGAGTCTTCCTTGGGCTACTTAAAAGCAGAAATTGTGATTTGTCCGTATGTCTCTTTGTCGTTCTGTCTGACCGTCTGTGACTCGATTCATCCATCCAGCCAAAGTGAAACTGAATCTGCGCAATACTCTTCTATACCCACAGCCAAATCAAATCTTAATACTTGTCAACATTGTTCGACAAGAAGAAAACATTACACAAATGTGAGGCAGATATTCAATACATAAGTGATATTTGCAGTGTTCCTCTATTAAAATTCACGGATGGTTGGTTTTTGCGATATCAAATGAAATACTACATCAACTGCAGAAAATCGTCGCCTGCTCTTGCCCACGCCACTATACTTCCTGGCGGAACTTTAAGAAATCAAACGGCAATAGTAACGAAACTATTAGGTTCCACAGGTTCCACGTTCCGCTTGTAACGTTCCGCTAGATTCCACGCTAGGTTCCGCTAGGTTCCACGTTCCGCTAGGTTCCACTTTCCGCTAGGTTCCACGTTCCGCTAGATAGGTTCCACGTTCCGTTGTAACGCACGTGGAGCAGGGCAACGCGGTTCTATAAATACTTTAGTAGGCTGCCTCGAACCACGCGCGTCTCCGCCCGGTCCGCCGTACTGCAGCGCTGGCGTCGAGGCACACGGCCTGGAGCAGTAGAACGCGGTAAATTTAAATTGACTCGAGCAAAGCTCTGGAGTGTTATCTTGGGAGGAACGAGGTGGGAGAGGAACAGCATGAGAGGTGAGCGGAAAAGAGGAAAGAAAAGGGAGGCGCTTACGTGGCAGGGGAGCAAGTCTACTATCGTTTTTCGTCGACATTTGCAACGAAAGGAGAAGATAGGCGGCCATTTTTGTTCTCGGGCATCAAAAATACATAGTTAACCCTAGCCGTAAAAAACATGCCTAAAAATTATGTTCACACGAACTGCTCTTACAAATTCTCTCAAGTCAAAGATGTTAATCTCATATGGATTCTGCCAACAGCAAAAAAAGAAAAAAAAAGAAAGGTCCAATAAAACAAACAAAAGTAACAACGAAACGCAGATTCCCATGGAATTCATCTTTAAGAGGTTTCGTCTACACCTTGCATTATATAAACAACGTGTAAGCTTCTTTCAGTAGAAGGCTTTAAGCGCGCTTGCCCGGCGGACTATACTGAAAATACCGAACGAGCCAAACTTTAAACGGCCTCTCGATGAAAATCCTCGACCTGCGCTTTTGTTATTTTCGCAGTGGTTCTTAAGCCTGAGTTGTTGCTTTCCGCGCACTTTTTCTGCCGGCTTACCTATATTAAGTTAGGATGACACCCACCACTCAAACACCTCCACGTGCGCCTTCAAATTTTAACGCTGCAACTGCATTTTGAATCACAAGCAATCGCTACCTAAGCTGTTGCGCACCTTTAAAAATTCAGAATTACACATCAAGGTTCTCTACGAAATCGTCTCTCGTGTCGGCTCATACAGCGGCATTATCGTTGTGTCACTAAAACAAAATTTAGGCGGCATTATGGTAGATTTTCTTTGTGTCGAGAAGCTCGACTTAAGTTTTAAAAGGATACTAAAGTATGTATAAATGTTTATATAACTGAAAGATCACACGTTTCTTAGCTAAACGTAAGCTTTTGTTCGACGACAAACCGTGCTTGGTCTGTTCCTACATAAATAACTGACGCAGACGTTCAGTCCTCGGCTTCGCTCCGATTTTTTTATTGTCTATGAGCATTTCGCGAATTGCGCCATGTTTTCTCAATATAACCGAGGGAGTACCAAGCGAATTCACATGCAGCGTCGAGGAGTTCCGAGGCAGCGGAGAGTGCGAACGAGTCCGGTGGAGTTGGGCCGCCTAGTAGAACTACTAGATGATGGACAGTTTTAGAATGCGGTGTGTTCCGTCCGTTCCGTGCGTACCGTCAGTACCGGGACCCGACTGCGGCTGCGCGCGCGGGCACGCTGAGGAGGACACACCCTACTGTAACGAATGCGCGGACATGGCGAGGGCCGGCCCGCGGAACAAATCCATCCTACCGGAACGTCGGGTCCCGGTCCACATGGTACGCGCGGAAAACACAGAACATACGGAATGCTAAAACTCTCTAGTGAGCTCAACTCACCTCGCCAGCGCAAACGCTTACAGCCTACTTGACCTCAAAGCGGACTGCTATAATCACTGCATTTTGCCGTTGCCTGTCGTAGATACATGCGCTGATACTAAAATGGAATATAATATTGCTTGGGCGTTCGCCTGCATAAATCATTTAAGGGAACTTGCACACAAATGTTAAGTATTCAACTTAAATCAAACCAAAAGATGCAACTCCACCTCTTCCGGCCTGGCGGCAGCCAGCATGGTAGTGCTACTTTTTACGTCATTTAATAGACGTGTTACCAGATACGCTTATTCTGACTGTTCTATTTGTAAAAAAAAAAAAAAAAAAAACGCTTTGACGAGCTCCACCAGTAAAGTTTCCCCGTTCAAAATTCGTGAGGTCACAAATTGCATTGCAGAAAAACTTATAAGGAGGCGTATTTTTACTTTCCTAGGTAACGCAACGACTGCTGCCACTGCGAATGTCACATTAGCATTCATGGGACTGAGTATCTGCCGCTAAAGGCCAAGGGAGAGACAGAGAGAGAGAGAAACAACTTTATTTATGCTCAGGGATGAGGTGAGGCGGGTGGGGGCGGTCCACAGGGCCGCCGCGACCGCCAGGGCCCGGGTGGTCACCAAATCTTGACTCGATGCCTGCAGGCCGACGTTTCACATTAAAGTGTCCCTTCAGTTGTCATCTTAACAAGGTTTTACCGGTTGGATTCTCCTGCCGCCTTTGATTGTACGAGGTTTAACTCTCCAGGGGAAAGCTTCTCGGTTCATTGCCTGGCATTTTAGGTACCGCAAAGCATGTTCGGTAGCTGCCCTAACGTTACTGTGAACTCCGGCCGTCTAACCGCGATGCAAACTAAAAATAATATCGCGTCCAAGGTGCTATTCTGGGCTCCGTTGCAAAGTTCTCATGTTCCGCCTTTAGAACACAGGGAAAAAAAGAGAAGCGCCACGTATTCACGTTTCTCGTATACCTTGGCCCGTTTTGATCACTCAGCAAGTCCAGCACCTAACAAGCTTCGAAGACGCTGATATTAGCGTACGTAATGACGCCGATGACTAGAAAGGGGAAAAACAGCGAAAACCGGAGTTGTTGAAGGCTTACGAAAACAGGAGCCCACTATAATTTGTACCCCTTAATAACAGGTACGACGCATCCGCTCCCGCGAATAAAAAGGGAAAGGAATCTTCGCGAACGTTCAGTGTTCCGCATGGGAACAAGTTTCCCACGTTTCATCCAAGAAATACGTTTGTATGTTTATAAATGGTGCTTTCGCGTCGTCATCCCCAAGGAAACGAAATCAGTCACTGACCGCGTCCCTCCTTGGACGCGTCATAAGGTACATAATTAGAGGTAGTGGTAGTGTTTTCCAGTTCTGGTGGTCAGGGGAAAAATTCAGGGGAAGGTGTTTTTACTGCCGACCTTCCCTGCATTTGCGGGAAAATATATGCTGGCGCGTTCTCGCATATTCCACGCGAACTTGCTTATCGGGCCCCGCGCTCATGTAAGTGGCCTTCGGCGCGTGCTCACAAGCGTCTTCTCTCGTGAGAGATTCGAGAAGCGTGCCGAATCTCTCACGCCTCCTCTAGTTAGGGGGGAAATAGACGTTTGAACTGAGCCCCACAGATCTTGGTGCGCTTATTATAGTTAAGCTTTGCGTTAGTCACGCGGCCACGTTTACCGTGGCCGGGAAATTACAGGATGCCCCACGCCCACAGGTTTAGTTGAGAATAACTTTCGCCTTGTTTTGTGTGCCAAGGTTTAATAAATGCATCTTAATCAGTGTCATCGGGTATTTTTACCGGCCATTTGTGTTTAGGACTTTGTGATTTCTTTTAATATTTCTGTTCCGCATCCTGCAGATGTTAGCCCACTAAATTGTCTAGTAATGTGGATTGGAAAGCATCGTTTAGTATGCATCGTTGTTAACTTGTAGTTTATTTTTTAGCGGGTGTCCCGAATCAGGACCGAACAGCGGGTTGAGCCATTGATACGCGGACTAGCATGCGTAGTTATAATCGGGCGGGCGGTCAAAGAGCGGGCGACATAACAGCGCGCAAGAAAATCCCACGTAAAAAATGGAATGCGGCATAATATCACAGTGACAAAAGAGCACGGCGACAAACAGCACCCTACGAAGAAACAGCGCAATGACAAAACATCCCGCAGTTGTAGAATGCCCGAGGGGGCGATTACCCTTCGCATTAACCACTTTACAAACCGTCTTGAGCCTACATGAAATACTCTTTTTTGTATTTCTCGTCTTCTTTTTGTCTTTGTTTTTGGCAAAAAAAAAGTTTTGATTTGGGCACCTTCACGCAACTCCACTTGCAGTGGTGCCCGCCTGACAGGCTATCATTTCAGGGCACATTTTGTCGCTTTCTGTTATAATACCAGTGTAATAACAGAAGCATCATAACTGAATTTTCTGTTATTATACTACAGGTAATTACGCTGCCGAAATATTTTTAAACAGATACAAACTGGCATTGAGGATTTCTCGCAATTACTCGAGTTCGGTTATACACATTAGTTAGGTCATCGCGAAACCCGCCGCGGTGGCTCAGTGGCTAAGTCGTTGTGCTGCTGACCACGAGGTCGCGGGTTCGATTCCCGGCCGTGGCGGCCGTTTTGCTGATGGAGGCGAAAAGCAAAAACGCCCGTGTGTTCAAGATTTAGGCGCACGTTAAAGATCTCCAGGTGGTCAAAATCAATCCAGAGGCGTTCACTGCGGCGCGCGTCATTGCCTACAATCAATCAAATAGGTCAGCGCTAATGTAGTACGATATCGACGTCATTACAATTACGTTCATGCTGACGTTACTAAAAAGAAATTCACAAGTGTTACAAGGCTAGTATTTTTTGTCGTAAGTTAGTTATAGGCTAGCTCTGAGATTTCGTCTGACAAAATCCTGAGATTTGTACTGCTTCTGCAAAATAAATTTAAAGCAAATACTTCACAGTATTCGTTAGTGCAGTAAGGAAATAACACGAGAAGGAAGAAAAAACAGAAATACTAAACCTAGCGTCTCCCTGTACGCGTTTTTTTCCTGTGTGCTGTTTTTTACTTTATTTCTTTTGCTATGTGTAATAACGTTTTTGATTTTGATTGTAGGGTTTAACGCGCCAACGCAACGCAGGCGATGAGGCACGCCGTAGTGGAAGGCTCCGGATTAATTTTGGCCACCTGGGGGTCTTTAACGTGCGGCGAAATCTCGTACACACGGGCGTCTTTGCTTTTCCCCTCCATCAGAAAATCGGCCGCCGCGACCGGGAATCGAACCCGCGACCTCGGGCTCAGCAGCGCAACGCCTTAGCCACTGAGCCACCGCGGTGGGTATGTGTAATAATGTTAAAGTTCATTCTCCAACCGACTTGCGCAACTTCCTGTCTGAAGAAAAGATATGTGCTTTTGCGCAAAACGGACCCTTTGTGTTTTTATGGGGCAACCCTTACATATTGCATGCGCGCACAATTATTTTCCGGAAGTAAGTGCCTTAGTGTTATTTTCGTTTAAAGCGTGTAAAACTTTTCTCCCGAAATTAGGCTGTGGTAACTGCTGGCGTATTTCTATTTCTACGTGCAAGCGCAAGTGCCGCGTTTGTGAAATCTACGAGACGATATCTGAAGCCGCTATCTTGCGCAGGCCGTCCAGCGAACGCCAATAGGGGGCAAGAAGAAAAAAAAGTTAACACTGGTTTGCACTAAGATTGTTCCGCAGTCGAGGGAAGATGCAACGCGAGAATAAATTTTCCTGGGCCTCTATCAGCGGCCTGATAAGAAAATATATAGGCCGTAGGAAATGTTATTGGATAACAGCAAAAGACCCCCCGTATCCGAATGGAGTGCTATGCACCCACACTCCTTGAAGTCGGCTCCACTATAGTAAAATATCTCCTTAAATGCCTCCATACAACCCCATGCATGCCTATAAAATGTTGGATAACGAACGCCTTCAAAGTCTGCGGCACTATATATACACAAATGCATTGCTAGGAAAAACGTTTTAGTGGCAATTGAAGCGGCCTAACCTGATGCGAATTCTCTAGGGCATTTTAATAAACCTTTTTCTTACGCAACTGAAGTATAAGAGTACGCTTTACGTGAAAGACGGATGTTCTCGTTGGGTTATTGAAGAATGCTAGCGAAACTGAAGGCAACCAGCAAGTTGGTTTCAAACGAAAGTCTGACCTTCTCATAGTCATTTTAGGGGTGATTTAGTGCCGAAAAATGCCTTAATTGCTGAGAAATCGCTAATCAAACAACGCGTTCCCCTCGTTCACTTCTCTAGCAGCGATGTCACGGCGCCGCAAATAGAAGCTGATGCAGCCGCTGTTTGAGCCACAATAAAGTGAAGCAAGCGAGGAAGGGTTGATTGATTGTACGGGTAAACGCGCCGACGCAACGCAGGTGATGAGGCACGCCGTAGTGAAGGACTCCGGAATAATTTAGACCCCCTGGGGATCTTTATCGTGCGCCTAAATCTTGTACACACGGGCGTTTTCGCTTTTTGCCTCCACCAGAAAAGCGGCAGCCGCGAACGGGAATCAAGCCGCGTCTTCATGCTCAGCAGCAGAACGCCTTAGCCACTGAGCCACCGTGTCGAGTAAGCGAGGAAGGGTGACGTATAGCGGTATAGAAGCAACTTAATGCAACCCTACCACGAACTGAGCGGAATTCATCAGTTTCAGTGAAATCAGCCGTGCTTTCCTGGACTCCCACGTCCTTTGATGCTCCGGGCCTCTAAGGAAAATGTTTCGCCATTGGACCTGTGACCAGAATTCACGCTTTGCTGAATGAAAGCATATTATCTTTTTATGGGCTCTGGTAAATGGTGGCGTCGAACCAACCGCTCGTGCGCAGCCCCCGCAAGGCTTCCTCGCATAGCAGTACCACGGCAAGTGTGGACGAGTAGCGCCCTCCAGCGGCAGCAAGGGAAGACGTTACGTACGCCAGACGTTGCGTACACTTGGAAATACTGGTTTTAGCCAAAAAAAGTATTCCCATGTTTTTTAGTGCAACAAAAGCATGCAGAGGAACATAATAAAATTGGCTATGCCCCCACTACTATATATACAAAGGTCTCAGAGTTACCTGGCTGAATATTGCACCAGGTATTGCACCGATACGGAAACGAACTTGTTTGTTTTTGAGGTAGCGGCTTGATTTATGAGCTGGGCTCCCATAATACAGTTCGTAGCTTTCTTTTTGTTCTGCGGCACATCAAAAACTTCAATTTAAGGTTTTATAAACATTTGAAGGCCTATTGCTAAACATTGGTCACGCAATTTCGACCACTTCCGGTGTAAGTTCCGCGGTATAGCTATATAGTGACGGCGATACGTGTAATGACGTTTATTTGTTCTTTCTACCTTATTTCAGAAAACCTACAACAAAATTGGCATATTCGTGTTCTCGGGAAGGTAACCTACTATAGATCTAGAACAAGACGTGTTTTGCCTTCAGTGTCCTCTTAAAAGAACAGTCAACTTGTGTGGGTTTTTTTTTTCTTCACCATCACTGAACAGGCTTCCTGTGAATTTGGTCTTCACGAATATGTGGTGAAAGGAACCGCATAGCATGCGCACGTTGTCTTCTGTCAAGCCCACCCTCGGTTGTATGCGCCTAATACCCAGGCGCTTCTAGAAGCGGCAACTCAATAATGAATTTCTCGCGCCAATTCGATAGGTTCTTCTGTGTCCAGGTCCCCGAGAAAGTGGTGACTAACGAGCTGGCTTTAGAAGTGAAACTCTTGACAATCGTTTGCGGGTGTCTCCCTAAACTAGCTGGCGCTTGCTGACTTGATTGCGCCTTCAGCAAGACCAAAGCGTTTCGAAAGGCTTTGCCCAAACGCACACTGCCTCAACTCCTCAACCTAAACTTACTTTCTCCTTTGCTCCGGATATGCGGACAACAAATAACAAGGTGCCGCCCCACTTTGTCTCGCAGGAGATCCCCCGCTTGCAGCCAGGCCCAGTTGGTGAGGCCCGCCCTGACCGCCAGCCTGGCCTTCTGGCTCTTCCTGCTGCTCGCGGCCACGGAGCAGTGCCGCGCCGCCGGCGAGGCCTCTACGCGCACGGGCGCCGGTGGACTGCCGCTGCAGCACCGGGAGACCGACAAGCGGGCCGGCGGAGGACGTGCCCCCCTCTACGGCTTCGGCCTGGGCAAGCGGGCGCCCCTGCTGGTGCTGGGAGGGGGAGGCGAGGAGGCGGACCCCAGCGCACTGGACGTGGAAGACGAGGAGGACGACGCCATGACGGCCGAGCGGACCAGCAGGTACTTCCAGGAGAAGCGCGGACCCCGGGACTCGATGCGCTACGGCTTCGGCTTGGGCAAGCGCTGGGGCCACGGAGGCGAGTACGTGCCCTTCGGCGCAGAGAAGTACGATCGGCCCCGTATCAGCTACGCCATGAACAAGCGGGGCAAGAAGGACAACTTCGACGACTTCATGAAGCGCAGGTACAACTTCGGCCTGGGCAAGCGCAGCATTGACGGCGACGCCGACGCTGGCGAGCGTTGGAAGAGGAGCCTCAACTGAGCACGCTGCGCTCCGAGAGCCAGCAGCACCCACGACCTCGTCCCGTCGCCGCCACGAGAACCGCCGAACCATACAACACACTCGTCGTCTCCTCTGCTTATTCCTACCTCCCACTTCTCCACCTGCTTCGATATCTTTGCCCCTTCTTCCCTTCTTCCTCCGCATCCCCTCCTTCCTCTTCTTTCTCTCCCCTATCACTTTCCCTGCCCCCAACTTCCACGCTCTTTCACGCGAGCCTTGCGTCGGCCGGTAGGCCTTGTTAGGCCTGCCTAAGCCTGGTAGGCCTAACTCTGCTGCAGGGAGGAGGTGCCGAGGAAAGAAAAAAAAGCTAGTAATGGGAGGTAATGACGTAATATGAAAAAGCTTTTAGCTCGGGCGTGGACCATCGTCAGCAAGCCTCGTTGGGCCTGCGAACTTGTGCAGACGTCTCCTCCCTCACTTGAGCTCCTTGTTCTCGCCTAGGCATGGGCCTGTTCGAGTTGCCTTTATTTTTCCTTATTTCCACACTTGTTTTCCCGCTGTTTTATTAACCACCTGAAGTCGTACAGACGGCCACGACTATGTGTGTTACACAATGTCGTGTCCGTGTAGGCAGACGTCAACGTGTTCGCTTCCGCCGCGAGTACGTTGTTGCTATTGGGGGTTCCAGTCCCCTGGGTGTCGATCTCTAAGTAACAAACCGAGTACTCCTTGTTACCGTGTTAATCGACGAGGAAGCGAATGCATCAAGCACTTTCACAGCATCGTGTAAAAAGAAAAAGCGCTAAGCGCATGAGCTGAACCGGTTCTATTGTCCCAGACTACCTTGGATGACAGTATAGCAGGTGCAAATAGCACTTACTACAATTCCTCCTAAAATATTGAATTCATTCAGTGTAATGAATAAAGTACCCCTTAAAAAACACAATATTGTCACCAGCATAGTTTCTGTCAAAAAACATGGGTTTAATAGTGCCGATATTACTACCGGGTGAACTTAGGCATCAAATTAGCAAATTAGCTTCAGCACAAAGGACAGCGCAGCCCACAGGTAGGGACATCACGTACAGAAGTGTTTTCAGTTGGCTGCTTCTCATGAAATTGTTTTGTCAGTGTGCGAAATAACATAATGAGATTATACTCTGTATTTTAGATACCTTTGTTCATTGTTTTAATATTGCCACTGATAAAGCTGGCAATGTTATTGCTATCGTTTACAAATATTTCGTAATGCATGTATGATTGTGAAAATTATACCCGTGGCTGCGCCATTTTTTTCTGCTAAAACTACACATTATTCGGTGTATTTCGCCTATCGGAAGCGAGCTGACAAGCGAAATGGTTCGCTCAACCAAACTTCGTGGTAATTATATATAAAACTTTGTTCAGGATGACTTAAAAATATTTGAGCAGAGCTCTTCCCTAGTGCATTGTAAAAAGAGATGTGCTACCACAAATGTGATTACTTGGGGCGTCTAGTGGGCAATACTTAAATTCATGTGTATGCGCCAATGTAAATACCGAATGATCAGCTTTCCGACTAGAAATATGGCACCTAGAAGTACACTGGCTCCGAAAGAAGCAGAAGAAAACACAGGTTTTATTGTTACGTGTTGATAAAAAAAACGATATTCAAACATAGCGGAAAGAATTGAAACAAAATAAAGCCATCCCGAGAGTCCCGCGTGCGGCGATCAACAAATTGCAATTCCCACAAATTGTCACGTACGTAGGATCGATTGGTATATAACACCGACCTAAGTTGTCCTTTGCAAATGTTCAATTTTGGTGCTTAATGCTTGGAGATGCCCTCAGCATGTTTGTTGAGTAACAAATTTCACTGAATTTTTATTGTTGTTTCAAACTGTCAATATCCTGTATGACATTTTCGTTTTGGCTGTAAATAAATGTTCATGGCCAGTCAAAATAAACTGGTGGCTTTGCATGAGTGTTGCATTTCTCTGCGTATACTGCAGTAGCCAAATACACACTTCATCCAAAACTGATGGCGACTCAAGAAAAAGAACTTTCTCGTTAAATCAGCTGTGAACGTCCAGCAATCATGAGTGAAGTTGGATCCTGTCTTCACCAACGCGTTTTTTTTTTTTTTTTTTGATTCGAAGTGCCTAAATTGCTTTTGGGCAGGCGACATTGGGTACACTTCGAAGAACCTCAGGTTTTGTCAAGCCATCTGGAGCTTCCCGCACTGCACTGGTGTGGCACTGCACTGATGCCGCATAGCACTGGTGTGGCATGGCACTGTACTGGGGTCACACTTCACTGGTTGGTGTGGCATGGCACTGTACTGGGGTCACACTTCACTGGTGTAACCCCTACTGGTGTGCTTCGGCGTGCTGTAGCGGACGTGTGGATTGAAGAAAACGCAAACCTAAGAGCTTTTTTATAGAGGTAATGCACTTCGATAATTCCTATCAAATGTGCCAAAGATGAACCGCTCCTTGTGAAGAAAAACTAGCAGTATATGTTGTCTGAAACAGTGCGTGCAGGGTTTCACACCTCTCCTTAAGGCGAATATTTCCCCACTATAAACAACACCCTTTCTATGGGACAAGGGTGGGGAAATACTTTTGATACAATAGGAATGTGAAAAACAACTATACCGATACCTTCGCCAGCAAGTAAAACATGAGCAAAATAGAATGAAACAACATTAGAATTATTAGTTCTTGGGGAAAGCTAATAGCGCTATTTAGGTATACGTGTGAAGTTTGGTGATTTGTACAGTTTTCCCGCGCACTCGCCTTTCACAAAGTTTCGTTAACTTCGTAATCGCGTCTGCGATAACAGATGAGATTGCTTTTTGATCTGCTGTTAGACACCTGTTGCAGTGAATATTAATTTCTTTGTTATCATTTTCAGCTTGTATTTGTACTGCTGCTTTTCTTTTTTCTGTAACTGAGACTGTAACCCGCTCCCTCCATAACGCCCTTCGGGCATTGAGGGTAAACAAACAAACAAACAAACAAACAAACAAACAAACAAACAAACAAACAAACAAACAAACAAACAAACAAACAAACAAACAAACAAACAAACAAACAAACAAACAGACAGACAGACGGACAAGCAAACACAAACAAACAAATAAACGAACAAACAGACAAGCAAGCATACAAACAAACAAATAAACAAATTAACTAACTAACAGCAAACAAGCAAGTAAACAAACAAACAAACTGAATACCGAATATTGAATACTGAATGTTTTATTTCAGACAACCGAAATAAATTACAGGAGAGATGTTACCGCGTAAACATCGTAATTAACATATAACTAACATCACGGAAGCGGTTGTCTTCGGGGGATGCCGAAAAGGCAAACGAATTACCTGACAAAGCGACATCCCCTCCCCCCCCCCCCCCCCATCCCCCCCCCATCCCCCCCCCCCCCCCCCCCAGTTTTTAACGCACAACCCAGCAGCAACGTGACTAAGTACAGAATTTCTGAGCACAGAAAACATAATAAAGAAAACAAACTCCTTTTGATACAAACTTTGGGTAACATAAGTAAAGGTATAATTTGTATTACTTAGGAATTGGCTTTGCAAGTATGCACAAGATCACGAAGTAGAAATACAGAGCGATATTCAACGGTAATATTACGTTTATCTACCGTATGTACACGCATAATTATCGCACTCGCGTAATGATCGCACCCTTGAGGTTTGTCGTCAAAATTCGATTTTTTTTAAATTTCCCGTGCAATGAACGCATCCTGAACTTGCCGCAGAAGTATGCCATATGTGTGCCAAGTCTAGCTGATGATGATCGTGCTTGCCTCTGCCTCCTTCTCTTTCAAAGCAGACATGGCTACGTTATTGCCGCAGACTTGCTGATATGAGCGATATCGGCAAGCATGCATTCAATATTGATGAGGAGGAAACTCTCACTAAATGCACATAATGTACTCACAATACAAAGAAAAAAAAGGGGGCCATCTCCCCGCGAGGGGGACTCGAGTAAATGCGTCGCATAGGGGGTGAGTGTATTGCGTTAACGTTTAGTGTTTGGGGAGTTGGTGGTAGTGAATGCGTTGTATCAGCAGCTTCTTGACGTAGTTTGAATGAGTCAAGGATATAAGGCGCGTTCGTAGCCTTTGATTCTGTGTCGGTTTTGTGGCGCAGTGGGAAGAGCACCATGTACCTCGCGTTCCGCCCACAGGTAGTGAATGCGTTGTATCAGCTTCTTGACGTAGTTTGAATGAGTCAAGGATGTAAGGCGCGTTCGTAGCCTTAGATTCTGTGTCGGCTTTGTGGCGCAGTGGGAAAAGCACCATGTACCTTGCGTTCCGCCCGCACGGTCGTGGGATCGAAACCAGGCGCAGGTAAGTATTATTTTTTTATATAGTGTAGGGGGAGGGGTGCGGACCTGTTGTTGAGAGCGAGGAGGGTAGCGTGATGCGGGAGAGGAGGAGTGGGGGAGAGGGCGCACCTGCGCGCTGAGCTGTTGCGGACGGACGGCGGACGCTACATGTGAGTTAAAGAAATGCTCTGCATTTAAAAATGTTCTCAGCTTGCCGCGTCAGTCCCCATATCTGTTTTGATATCCCGCACTGTGACAGCGGCAGCCACTTATTGGTTGCCCTGTTGTCCCCTCGCAGCAAACTCTTTCCGGTGCATTCCATAATTCATAAAAACACTGCCTTTTGCGTAACTTTGCAAAGCGGCTAGCGGCGGTGTGCGAATTTTTTCATGTTTTTATTATTTTAACATGTTCATGAGACCTATTGTAAAAATTCCGACGCGCAACTTGCTTGCGTTTTCTGTGCTCAAACGTTTTTCGCAAAAAAATTTACACCGCGTAATGAACGCACCCCTAAATTTGCATCAAATGTTTTGGAAAAAAAGTGCGATCATTACTCGAGTAAATACGGTATATCATAGCTTATTCACTGTAGCTCCAGCAAATACACATCAACTTTCTTTTTGAAAGATTGTAGATCCTTTTTGAATCCCGCAATGTTTCTTCTCCCGCTCGTACATTATTCGGAAGTATACAAACTTAAGCTGGTTGGTACACATCTGTCTAAGCTAAGGACAGCGCAACAGACGGGACGGAACAAAAAATTGGCCGCGTATCTGCTCCTTTCGTTGCAAATGACGTCAAAAGACGATAGTCTTTATCGGCTTTTGCGAAGTAAATGCCTCCCTTCGCTATAACCGCTCACCTCTCATGTTGTTCCTCTTGCGTCGCGCTCCTCACAAGGTAAAGACGCCAAATGTTTTCTTGAATCATTTTAAATTTCCCGCGTTCCACTGCTCCAAACCGGGTGTCTCGATGCGAACGCTGCCGTACGACGAAGACGCGCGTTAATCGAGGCACCCTACTTCAACGTTTATAGAACCGCGTTTCCCTACTCCACGTGCGTTGCAAGCAGACCGCCGTGGAAACTATCTAGTGGAACCTTGCGTAACTGTTGCCGGTTGGTTTCTTAAAATGGCGCCAGAAGCTATAGTGGCGCGGGCGACAGCAGGCGACGGCGGAGTGAATTCTTTTTCTGGAGTTGATGAAGTATTTAATTTCGCAAAAGTGAAGCATGTTTGAATTTTTATAAAGGAACACTGCAAATATCACTTCTGTATTGATTTGTTGTCTCATATTTGCGTAATGTCTTGTTCTTTTTCAACAATGTTGACAAGTATGAACATTACACCAAACCAAGACGGGTAGATTTAGCTGTGACTATATAAGACTATTGCGCAGGCATTGTTTTGCTTTGGCCGGGTGGCTGATTCGAGTCACAGACAGACAGACGGACAGACATACAGACATACAGACAGACCAAAATTTCTGGGTTTAAGTAGCCCAAGAAAGACTATCGTCTTTAAAACGCAAGTATTTGTCCCCCCTCCGTTCCGCCCCGTTTACTGCGCAGCCCCTTGCCTACAAAACATACGTGATATTTTACGGTTAATTTGTCGCTGCCTCCAAATAGAAATATTTTCTGCGCACGTCAAAGATCCCCAGGTGGTGAAAATTACCGAGGATCACTCCCCTGCGGTGCGCCTAATATGCCAGGTGCAGCTTCCGCGCGGTAAACCCCATAATCAATCAATACAAGTATGCTTCAGATATACTTTGGTGAAACTTTCTTGGTTCGGCCTGATACATATTCCAAGGCCTCTGACCAATGGATGTGCTGCGTCACATCCCGACATCCCGGTCGTCTGCTTTCAGGCAATCAGGTCTCACTGAAAACGGGCACTTTGAAACCGACATGAAATGGACAAAACTGAGAATCCTCCCCATTATTAAATGTTCTTGCTCAAGCCGGTATATCCTAGTGCGAGAGTATAAGTCTCTGGTGTCGCGACTGCAGCGCCCCCTACTGCGGGATTTGTGCCGCCTTCACGTGGCACTGCTGCGTACTGGTAGGTTCTTGTGAGGTGTACTGGCCTTTATGTCGCTTACGTTGATCGCTGTATATATCCCACAAAAGTTGTTGTGTGTTCCTGCCAAAAATAGGCATTTTCCCCATGTCACAAGAGAACTGCGTCGTTGTGGGGTGATGGAACAGAAATAATAACTGTGTGGCAATGCAGTTAAGCATGTCTCCTAGTCTACTGAATTACTGCTGGAACAGCACTTGACTAGAGCTTGGCTATCAAGCCGGTCAACCAGTTAAAAGCTTGCTGTCTGGTTATGTTCATCAGAACAACACTCGTGCGGATAGGAGTGTAACTTTATGAAATTACCTTTAAATCCAGCACGTGTCCCTGTCTATACCCGACCTTAGCACCGACGCAATCGGGGTTGTTGCTGAAAGAACAAAGCTTTGCCACCAAAAATAAAATGCCGCCCCTGCGTACAGTCGCGGCCACTGATACAGGGAACACGGCGCGCGTGCCCGCTCTTCTCGGACCACCAAGCGGGCGCCGCGCGAAGTATTGCGGCGCAAGCGCAATCAGAGCCACAGGCGGTCCGGCTGCGCGTCGTCTGCGACGGCTCCTCCCACTTCGCCGCACGCGTGGTTTGTGTAGTCCAAAGCGCGCGCGCAATCTAGGTTTAGCTCCTCGCGGCGAAGTGGGAAGGAGGCGTAGCAGACGACGCGCAGCCGGACCGCCTATGGCTCTGATTGCGCTTGCGCCTCAACACTTCCTGTGGCGCTCCGCGGAGCGCGGCCAGCCGCTCCGTGTTCCCTGTATCAGCGGCCGCGACTGTACATGTCACAGCGATAAAACGTAAATTAGAGGTGGTTTTCGAAGCAGCTGTTTGGCCCCTCCGGCCCTCAGAATACTTTGCGGTGATTTTGCTCTCAACCATCGCCTTTTTCAGAAGACAAAACTTTACCGATGCCTGCAGGGGAGACTCATCTGAAACAGCCATTGATAGTGCATTGTAAACCATAGGTGTACACTGGGCTTAATTTAGAAGGACGGAGGCAGGCAACCGGAAAAGAGGCTGGAAGAGCCCGACGAGGATAAAAAACAAAATAATTTCAAATATTTCACAATCAAAAGATCAACTGCGCCGCAGTCGGCGTGCTCTACTTAAACATTTTGGTGCATTGGCAAATGGTTGATCATTGAGAGCGGCCATCGCAAGCACGTAAACTTAATTAGGGAATCACTTGCGACAGAACAATTATTGGCACAATTTTTTTTATTATAGCTGGAATCATTCGCCTCGTTCTTTAGCAATGTTTCGGGTGGCCGCTCCCCACTTGACCACCCCCCTTATTCCTGAGTACGCTTCTGCTACAAACGGTGGGCCACTTCCTTCTTCTAGTGTCCCACTTGCACGAGCTCTACTTACTTAATTATGCACACCAGTGATATGTACATCACGTGTACAGAGAACACGGTCGTATGGGTAGCGGTCCTTACCTTTATTTGCGCTGCTGACTTTTGTGATTGGTAGCGTAATGTGGAAACCTTGTCAATTTCGATCGGCATAGAAAGCACACGCTTATTCCGAAGCCATTTTCGAAGACACGCTTTCCGAAGAGGCAGTAGCAACAACGGCGCTCGGGTTACCGGTACTCATTCCAACGCCACGACTGAAGCCTGGGAACTAGTATACGTACGGCGAAGAGATGAACGTCAGCTTACGTTAAGACGACGCGTATCTTAAGAAACAGTTGAAGAGTTCAATCTATGTGATTAGGTGATATGTATACCAAAAAGACATAGCGACTGAACTCGTCTGCTTGACGAGCTACTTTAAGCGTTATATTTCCGCACTCTATATAAAGAGCGCCATCAAAGAGATTTCTTGAAGTAGGTGTCTTTCCAGGCCTTTGCAAGTCTTTCAAAGTTTGCACAAGAAAAACCAATGTTTGGATGAAAACTGTGCAGATGGCTATGAAGCGCATGCTCCGCCAACCTGACCGACCAAAGAAGGTCCCTTCGAACTAGACAAAGAAGAAATAGTTCTTTTGAGTGGGCTGCGAGTACGAATTCTGCCTCAGCCTCTATGGGCGCCCTAATTTTACCGAAGCTCGATTTTGCCAGTGCTATTTGGAATTGTTTAAGTCCTTCGTCGTCTCTTCGTCAAGAAAGGATTCAGAAGGGCTTTACTAGAACCGTATTTTATCGTTACTCAGCAGTGAGCCAATATCTGCACGGTGGGCTTTTTAAGTCTCTGAATCTCGATGAGCTATGTATTAGGAATTCCAGGTGTGACCTGGTTTTTCTTGTTAACTGAATTCATGCCAAGTTTGACTGCCCTTGCCTAAGCTCTGTTCACCTGCGAGTGCCAAGCATACCACTCCGGCCGCATGGCTGCTTTTATGTTGACAGAACACTGAGCCTGGCAGCAGCTAACCGATGCCAACATGCCTGTAACAGTCTGTTTATATCTTATATTAACAGTTTTCGCAATGACATGGTTTTTGTTAAACGCTCCTTGAAAAATTTTACATTCTTAATGCACATGTTGCAGAGAGGTCGCACATGCACTTCTCCCTCCGTTCTTGTGTTTCTGGGCCAAAATCATCCCCTTGCTCATGCTTTTTTGTGTTGATTAGGGCATCCTCTTCACACGACTTCCGAGCTGTTGTTGTTCAGAAAATGTTTTCGCTTCTTTGATCACTCTACGTCTTTATATATATCTACAATTTTATTTTTACCCGTTCTTGATTTATTTCCCTTCCTATGTGTTGTCTTTCGTATGCCTTATATGCATGTACCCAGTGCTTCACCCGATAACACCCTAGCGCTGTTGGTGAGCACTTCAAATAAATAAATAAATAAATAAATAAATAAATAAATAAATAAATAAATAAATAAATAAATAAATAAATAAATAAATAAATAAATAAATAAATAAATAAATGAATAAATAAATAAAAATTAAATAAATAAATAAATAAATAAATAAATAAATAAATAAATAAATAGGCAAACAAACAAACAAATAAATAAATAAATTGAAGAACACTGCGAACAAAGCATGCTGCATGCGCCGCTCCCATATGGCTGACCCATTCATTCACTCAATCGTTGCCATGAGCTTTCAATTCTCGTTGAATACGCCACAAGCAACAAACTAAATTTTTTTTAACACGAAATTGTTTTATTCCCGGATACACGAAGATTTCTCCGACGTCATATCCGTCACGGAGGTGACGCCAGTACAACGAAGCAAGCGGCCTGTAAAGGGTGCACTCCTGCACACAGGGCCTTCTTGCCGGGAAGAACCATTAGTACTAATGAGTACGTTATACTTAGGGTTGTTCGTTTTCGGTTTTATATTTTAACACGAAAGCGTTTTAAGCCACGATACCCAAAGATTTCACTGACGTCATATCCGTCAGGGAAATGACGCCAGAACAACTTTGCCGAAGGGACCCGCCAGCAGGACGTCGCTCGCCAAGCACAACCACAAGATAGCCACCGACCCGTAAATCATGCTCAGCGGCAGGAATCAACCACATTTTTTTTTGTACCAACTGACTAACCAGTGACCTACTCGCCAAGGTTAGTTCCCCTGTCTTCTCAGCGAAGTGATTTCAATAGCGCAGCTGTTTTGGGTCAAGATTTTCTTGGGAAGAGATATGGTAACCCGGTCGCAGCGATGTGCAAAGGGCTCTCCTCCACTAGTGAGGAGGAGAGCAAGCACCAAGCACACGTGCGGCAAGTTAAAAGAATGCTTGAACAAGACGCATATATAGGCAAAGACTTTCTAAGCTACTAAATATGGTGGCGATGCTTACGCTTGTCAACATTTTGAGCAACAAAAAAGCATTAAGCACATCTGAGGCAAGAAATCAGTGCATATTCTTGCAAATTCTTTTTTCCCTAGAACAATAAGTGACTGGAATATGTTGTCAGAGGAATTGGTTAGTCTTCAAAATAACGATCTTTTTTTCTCCCGCTTATGATCAGTGTGGTGTTCGTTTTTTTTCAATCACTACGAATAAGTGCTTTTGAAAAATTGTATGGATGTATAAATGTATTTGTATACTCTGTTTTGTACATGTTGCATGTCCCCCCTACAAAAATGCCCTCGTGGCGATGTAGGTATCTTGTAAATAAATAAATAAATAAGTGATATTTGCATATTTTTTTTTATAAAAAAGACATGGCTGCTTGATTTTTTGCTATTGCAAATAAAAATACGGCGTAGAAAAACAAAAGGCGCTTGCGGCGCACCGCCTAGGCAGTGTTCCAAACTCAAAAGTAACAAGAGGTTCCAGTAGATGGCGCAAGCAGTGGAACACGGCAGAAATGAATTGGAGCGAATTGGAGTCGATCTGCTGGCTTTGAGACGTTTTATTAGGGAACGCCAGGCAGCTTCACTGTTAACATTAGCGTTAGCGACGCTAAGTCAGTGAAGCTGGCTCGTTGTTGAAGTAAAAAACGTAACTGCACGCCTGGTGACGAGTTCGAGGAAAACATGAACACGGGATTCTGCAGTTGCGTCACCACAATCGACATCACAAGCGACCAGTGCCTACGAAACCGCAAACAAAAATAAACTCACATAGCCATCCCTATAACTCCTGCTAGTTCATTTTTTTAGCTTATGTTGCACGAATACAGGACCGATCACTTTCAAACTACCGCATCGGAGGCGCAGGAAATCAATTGCCTCAAAGTGAGTAAGGAAGAAAGCGATTGCACTTACGTAAACTTAATTGTAGCCCTAGGGCATTCTAGAAATGTAACTTAGTACTGAAGAAAGTAAGCGGCATCGGCGGTGACAAAGATCCGTTACAGTACGGTCATACGCCGTTACAGTACGGTCTTACACAGCGCATTTGGAATCTCGCTTAATTTTGACGCGTTAAAACGCTTGCACGCAAGCGCGAAAAGCTTGCACGCAAGTATGGCAGTAAGTATGGCAGTAATTTTGAAACACTTTCGGGGGAGGAGGAGGAAGTAACTTTATTGTGTCCAGAGGAAAGGCCTAGTTATGGCCGGTGTGCTTCAGGCGACGCCCAGGATGTCTTGGCTCCTAGCGGCGTCTTCGGCCCTCTGGACGGCCCAACGCTGGATGGCAGGGTCCTCGCTAAGCAGCGCGGTTTCCCACTGCTCTTTGGTGTTGATAATAAATGTTCCATCTTTATTGCTGAAGTCTGTTCTTTGTATAGCAGGGCTTTACCAAAGCGTGTGTGCCAAACTTGCAAGCTGGGGGCAGTGCTTACATTTACCGTCACGAATTTCTGGGTGGAAGTGCCTGTAGAGGCCTGGGTTGGGATATGTATTAGTCTGAAGACGCCTCCACGCAACTTCTTGTTTTTTGGTCCGCGAGGGGTTGGCTGCAGAGTACTTCCGTCTTTCGCCTCTGTATTGGTCGAGCACGTCCCGGTAGGTGCACAGGCGATCCTTGGTGTTGTCGGCAGGGTGTAGGGCGGATTGCAGGGGCTCTCGGTAGGTGAATGCTCGAGCAGCCTCGTTGGCCCGTTCGTTGCCCTCCAGGCCCGCGTGTGCGGGCGTCCATATTAAAGTGGTTCGGGTGTCTACGTTCTTGTCCTGCTGGGCAAGGACTCGCAGTGCCACACTGGAGCTTCTCCCCTTTGTGAAGTTGCGGATTGCAGGTTGTGAGTCGCTGATAATTTTGCTCGCTTGGGTTGTGGCTAGGGCTAACGCTATGGCTAGTTCTTCACCTTCTTCGGGGTGTCGTGTTCGGATGGAGCAGGCGGTGAGAATCTTTCCTTCCTGGTCGGTGACAACTGAGACCATAGCCCTTCGTTGTTCGTAAGAGGCAGTGTACGTGTAGACGACTTGAGGTTCTCCTTGGAGCTGTCTCCCTAGCGCTAGGGCTCGCATATCTCTTCGCTTTTTGTTGTAGACTGGATGCATGTTCTTGGGGAGGAGAGGAATGTAGATGCCTTTGCGTAGTTCGGCTGGAACAGCGTGTTTTTCTCCGAAAGTTCTCTTGTACGGTATGCGTAGGCGGTCGAGGATTTGCCTGCCGGTGGCCGTCTTGGTCAGATGCTCGAGGTGTGCAATGCAATGCGCCTCGATTAGCTCTTCAAGGGTGTTGTGTACACCCAGTGCCTCAAATTTTTCATTAGAGGCACATAACGGGATTCCCAGAGCCTCCTTATGCACCCTCTTGGTGAGACTGTTGATTTTATTGCGCTCTTCCTGTTTGAGGGGTAAGAACGGGGCTACCTACGTAATTATGCTAATTACAAACGCTCAGCAGCGTCTTCTTCTTCATGCCTCTATTCTTGTTGGCTATCCACGCAATCAATCTCGTGATCAGATGGGTGGCTTTCTCTACTGTTTGCACTGTCTTGCCGTTGTGTCCGTTGGCCTGGAGGTGGAGGCCGAGGATACGTATCTCGGTCGCTTCGGGGATTGGGGTATCACCTACTCGCAGCGTCATGCTGTGATTTTGTGGGGTATCCTTGCGCTTTCGACCTCGTCGTGTGCGCTTGTACGGCAGTTGTTCGGACTTTTCCGGAGAACAGGAAAGGCCGATTGTTTTGGCTTGAGCGTCCACTGCCAATTGAAGGTGATCTTGTAAGTCTCCATCGCTGCCCCCTGCTGTCCACAAACTGACATCGTCAGCGTAAATGCTCTTATGTACTTCATCTATGATTTGCAATTTGTTGGTGAGGTCGATCATGCTGTCGTTAAATAGAAATGGTGAAATGACTGATCCTTGTGGAGTTCCAATGCTCCCTGTTACGATTTCAGGCGAATCATGGGAAAAGTTTGTTATATTTCTCGACAGTCTTAGTTGAGGAGTATACACACTTTGTCCACCAGCCTTCCTATTTTTTATTCCCGTCCCAAAAATATGGCTTGTTCATTGGAAAAAACTTTGCAACCTTCGAAACGATTTTAAGAATGGGAAAAATAAAGATTCATACGGGCCAAATTCAGAAAATATGGCGAGGGTGACGAACCAGTTGAAGTCAAATTGATAACATTTTGTGCTTGTGTTGGCTGGTTTGACGGATGATATTTTTTTTTTCAAACATCTCAATAGCATTGCATAATGCTCCCTTGTTATTTTTTTTGCCACCCCACAGGCAAACGATGAGCACAGTGCAGGCGAAACTACAGCGCGTTCACCTGGCGCCGTCCAGAGAGAGAGAGAGAGAGCGATCTTTAATAAAGTCTGACGATATTAGCTGGGCTAAAGTGCCTAACTTGCTACGCCAGTTGATGACTTGATGAAGATGATGGCGATGATGTTCAAGATCTTGATGCGCACAGAGACGGCGAGGTATTCACAGTGACTGGTATAGTCCTGTGTGTTGCAGGTACTCTATCACAGCTTTGGTGGCCGGTAAAGCACGTTTGGGACAAGCCCATGGTCCACTGCCTTGAATGCTGCTTCGACTTAAATTAGGGACTCTGCAACACTTCCGATAAACGCTTTCACTCTTTTCTTCGCATCTGGAAGCACTGCGGAGGCCACAGTTATCACCAGCACTGAGCGGCACTACGTGATTTGCCCGTCGCAGCAGATACGTCTTTTGCTTCGGCTTTGCGTTGGCGGCTTTTTTTCCCCAAAGTGGAGAACGAATGCGTTTTTTTCTGCAACTGAAAGAAAGCCGGCCAATCGCCGTAATGTCTTAACTCGACCGCTCGAAGAACGCCACGTCCTAGAAAGAGCGAAAATTCTTTGGAGCAAGTTTCTAAGTTATCGGATGGGCATTGAGCTGAGGTACCTCGTGACCCCCTATTCAAAGTACTGGTTGTGTTTGTTGGCAACGCTCTGACAGAAGTAAGGATTGAGAATAAAGTTGAAGAAATTGTTGCAGGGTCCCTTTAAACATCAGCACACGCTTTATGGAAAGCCCCTTTCACGCGCTCTGTCGATCTACAGCCGACGTTTACGACACCCAGCTCACTGGAAATATTTTATTCTAAAATTCTTATTGAAGGATTTTGTGTGCTCATTCAGTTCAAATGCCTAGAGTATCGGAAGTCTCACGCAATATGATTAAGCGGTCTTGCATAAAAATATCATTGACCTTTTTGCTACATTTTCTGAAACAAACCCCGAGTGGACGTCAGAGCAGGTTTCATTTGTAGTCTCAGGCGCACCCACGTTTAAATTCGCTTATCCAAAAATAAGCCACCTTCAGCGATGGCGCATGGTGCAGGTCAATTTCACCGGCATAACTCCGATCAGATCCGCGGTGCCGCCCGGTGCTTCGCAAATTGTTTTAACCCCCCCACGCAAGTCGCCTCATTCCGTTTTCTGGACACGTGCCGAAACGTTCGCTTCAAACCTGTATCGGATGTAAACCACACCACATTTCTCGATGACGTCCGGCCTGAGCAATATTGAAAATGGGTGCTTGCCAGCCGTAACGTCCCCACACAAATGGTGGCGCCATCTGATAGAAATTAGCCAAATTGAGAACACGACCGTCGCTATCCTCCCTCAGGACCGTCGCACATCTGGCGGGGCACACCTGCGCTCCGCCTTCAAACCTTGCACATAGTGCACGCTTTCAGCGGAATATGGTCTTTTGGGCGCGCAATAAGGTTATTTCTTCCTGTGAATGAAAGAAATTCCAAAATTGTGGTTCAGTACCGCGGAAGAGCGAGACTGTAGCGCTATACACCCGCGGGGAAATCTCTCCCTAGGAACGACGCGAATACAGTTCAAGCAGTCTCCCCCCAAAAATGTTTAGCGAACCTTGAACGAACCCGCTATGAACTTGCAGAACTGCTACCATCCTCCAGCATGCTAGCAAATTGTCACGCACAAAATCTTCCATGTCGTTTTGTGGTCACGTGCTCAAATAGGCACGTTCACGCAGGCGCGCTCGCACGAGCACGCAAGAAATAGAGCACGTTGCTGAGTGGGGAAGTCGCGCAGCCATGCTCCTGAAGGAACAAAATTCCGGGTTATCTCCACTTTACCCAGATTGGAAAGAAACCTGAAACTTGAAACGTGCAACCTGGGGAGGGGCGAAGCATGCAGAGTATAAGTGTATTCTTGGCTCCTTCGCCTTTCTTCTCACAGACATGAAACCATTTGGGGTAGAGGTATACAGCTTTGCTGTAAGTCTCGTGTCTTTGAAGCACGAGGCGCTCTAGCACGAGGCGTTGGAAAACGAGTGTCCCGGTGTTTTAGTACCGTGATACCACTGATGATAGTATTGATGATAGTACTACACGGTACTACGATGACGACATGAGACGACGACAGCCCGCGCCCGTAACGGGATTCACCCCTAAAAATTATAACCCATTCCCTCCGGAAACAGTGGTGCAGGTGAAGCTTCATTTCAGTGAAAAACGAAAAGGACCAAAATCGAAACGGAAAGACTGCAAAACTAAAACGCAAAAATTTCCTCCAAAATCATAAGGCCCATTGATCGCGATTGATCGATCATTGATCGCCCAAACAGAGACCCTTTCATTTCGCTGAGCTTTACCCGAACTCAGATGTTTAGTATTCGTTATTGTAGATCCTTCTTGTGCGGTTACCGGCAACGCTTACGTTGTTAAATGGCTGCCTGCCCGCCCTTGCGGGGAACGAACCACGCGTGGCCCACCCATGATGCGCTAGAATGTGAACTGCCCGACGAGGGTGAGCGACCGCACCTGCGCTGTGGCGTGATGCCAGCGGCGACGGCGATTGGCTCCCATTGAGGCGGGATATAGAGCTACACTTGTGCGCGCGTGCCTGCGCCAGCTGCGAACGGCGAGCGAGAGCTGCGGCCGAGAAGGGGTTTCAATCTAAAATTCAGTCTATGAACTCGAACAGAGGCGCAGTGAACACTTAGCTGTGGCCAATCCTCCCGAGTGTCTGCCTGCCAAACATTTCAAGGGCATCACCATCACCATCATCTTCTTCATCATCGTCGTCGTCATCGTCGTCATTAGAGATGATGATGATAATGATGATGATGATTGATATTGGTTTTCTCTTTGTAGCGGGGTGATGACGTGTCATCTTACCAAAAAGGACTAATATACTCATGTTTTATACTCTTGGTTCAATACTAGCACTGATTAGGGCAGGCACAAAAAGCTTATTAGCACAAAATACTTTTTTCTGTTACAAGCGGTAACTGTCCTAGGCAATCTTACCCTCTCTGCTTTTCGTCCACCAGCATTCTAATCTTCTTTTCGTCCCCTCGACAACCTTGAAGTTAACTCCCTACGTGCTACCTTAAGTCCTAGGGCTTCTGGAAGCCAAATATTTCCCTCATGTAGATTTGGATGGATACCCTCGCATTCTAACACTATGTGCCGCATAGTTTATGTTTCTTTTCCGCAGATGACGCATACCCCATCCTTTTGTAAATACTTCCCCACAAAGCTCTTAGTTCGCAAGCAACCTGCTCTAGCCTCAAAAAGCAAAGGATTGCCCTGGGAATTACCGTAGAAATTTTCCCTTTCTGATATCCAATTTCTCAGCCCTGTACATTTCTAACGACGCAGATAAAGTTAGCTTTGCCGCAAGGCGTTTCGTTTTACACAACCATTGACGGCTAACAGCCAATACAGGTTTCCCTTGAAAAACAATAAACCCTGGTATTAACCCCTACTGTCGTTTTAATATTGTCAGCGCAATAAAATGTGTTCGTTCAAATCTAGGAGGAAATATAATTTCGTGATTCGCCCAGAACCCTGAAGCGTAGGTATTGTAATTGCTTTATATAACTGAGCAAAGAAAAAAAATTTACGCGCATTGAACGAAATCCAGAATTATGTACGTTAAGTAAGTATCGTATTTTGCTGTTGGCCCTTTTGTTGGCTTCCGAATGCATATACAGCGCGACGTGTTATACCAAGATGACGTGCCACGGTGCTTGCAGCATTTCGCTCACAACAACGACAGTTCTGTAATAAAACAAAGTCGAAAACAGTTTCTATACGCTAGTATAATAGCAAATATAAGCTTACAGTGTCCTTATTTCTGAAATCAACATTTTTCACTCAGCAAAAAACTAACAGCTCCTACAGCAACTAGTAAAACAAGTGGCGCAGCTTGCACTACTGGTGCAAGTCCGGAGAAACAGCAGAGCTGGCGGCCCCTCTCCCTTCGTCGGAGACCCGGCTGTTGTACCTCACATGTATTTCCGAACTTGCCGCTGAAAGTTTCCCATGACTGAGCGGCCCCGGACCGTTTTGTCCGCAGGCATCCACATCTCTCCCAATGTGGACCGCGTTAGCGCGTGCCAGAACCTGCGGCAACTGGCTTTGCGAACTCGGCGTCTTTTGTTTCCCACTTAAAGCGCGAAGTCACGTGAACTGGCGAGGCATTGGAAAACGAGTGCCCGGGTGTTTTAGTACCGTGACTACATGATACTACGACGACGACATGAGACGACATGAACACGCGTGATCTCTCCCGTGTTCACGCGAGAGATCACGCCCCAAACGCTGGGCAGAGTGTTCTCGAAGGTGACGCTGGCCGGCGCCTGTCGCTCTTAATAAGGCGCGCGTTCACGTGCGCTCGGTCTTTTGTCTTGGTATGTTTTTCAGGTAACGATATACGGCGGAACTAAGAGCTTCAACAGCTCTGCTGGTATTATAGGCTTGCGATGCCTTTTAATTTTAAATAGAGATTTTTAACTTAGCGGAAAACTAACCAGTTTACCATTTCTGAAATATGGGGCTCCTTTATGAGTTAGTATAGCTTGTACGCCATTCACAAACTGCTCAACGTCTGCTGTCTGTAAAGAAATACCACCGTATGCGCAATAAAAGGAATATTTGCCCTTCAGCGCATTCCATGAGCCCAACAGCTGCAAGGACTTCGGGTTCGGCATTCGCTCGCAGGAAAAAGTATTTATTTGATAGCCTATTTTGCTGTTACCGGTGTCCCACTGATCTCCAACGATCGTATTTGAGAGTCTATAAATCTTCGGAACGTCGCCACAGCGGCAGCAAAAATTAATCGCATAAAACCAACAAAAATACGACCAAATATCTGCAATTCCATTATTGTAGGAATGCACTTGCGTTTTCATTGCCCCGAAATGTTCGCGTTGTCTGTATTGAAAGTTTGAAAACGCGTGTGTTTCTTAGGGATAATGCACAGCACGGAATGTCCCGTATGCTTTGCCTACGCAGAAAGGTATTTTTGGAATGCGAGGAATCAGGTGAACGCCTCTAAAAGGACAAGGAAATATGAAAAGCCCTTCGAAAATCAGGAGCCGCGCATAGTGTGGTCGCCATCACTGCCGTGGAAGAAGTTGAGCAAGAGTACCTCTTTACTCACATAAGTTATTTATAACGCATGTAAGGCCGGTTCAGACTGCTGCCGCAACAGTCGCAATAACTTTCAAAGAATGACGTCATTTGGCGTCTCAGTCAACCGAACTGCGTGACATGCCGTTTTTTTTACGTCCATAGACCACGGTATGGCTTTGGCGTCGGTAGTCTGAACATATCCTAACCAAGTTTCGAGCTTGGGCAAGCTCGTTCTGTTGCAACATTCTGACAAAAGAAAAGCACACAGAAAGGACCGACAAATGGGAGCACTGATTACTAACTTAATATTTTGTAATCGCCCCAGGCTACCTAACAGGACAAATGGCAATGACGTAACTCTGAACAAAAAGTATAAACGAGGTTGATAAGGTGAAGTGGTGTGGGGGTGATGGGGTGTGCCGTGGCGTCACCATCCAAAAATGCCACGTGTCTAGATAGAAGAGGTGTTGTAAATTCGGTGGACACATTTAAGGCTGCTTAAGTGTAGAGATGGGGAAGCCGTATAGTCCCTAGGGCGGGTAAAGCATTTTGAGCCCTGTTTTTACATGCATTACTCATACGGAAATCTATTCGGAAGTGTCAATGCACTGTGTTTGCGTTTACGCGGGAGCACTTCGCAAGTGGCGCATCTAGCGCTGTGGCGCTAAAACGCCTTCCTTTCTGAAGCCAAACTATCCGGATAAAACCGGTTTTAAACAGGCATGTTATCAAGGAGATCGTATACCAAACTGCGTTTTTTTCGCACAGCAGGCAAGCCCGGTCGGCCTTCCGCTGCCGTCTCCGCATTCTACACTCTCCGCTCCTTTACGTGGCACTGTGCTTGCCCAGAATTTAGGTAGCAACGGTGAGCAATCCCTTTCATTGTTTTTTTATTAAAGCATTTTCTAAGTGGGACCGACGGTATCCTGTCAAGAAACTAATGCATTTCCCCATAGACCGTTTGGTCGACCGAAAAGCTCTGATAAGATCTCTGGACGCACTGCGCCTGCGTGAAACCAGACTTCCATTGTGTCAAAACGGTTACTTAAAAATCGCAAAAGAAACGGTTATAGATGAGACAATACGCGCATCGATCATGGAGACGGAGTACAACAGAATACCTTCATCTGAAAAAACCACGTATCGCAATACATTTAGAGCGTTCGTAGATTCGTTTACTTAGTGCGCGAAAATGCGCCGGATGGGTTCTTTCTGCGTTTACAGTTTGGCTCCTTGAAGGTTTGACGATGGACTGGACGCACTTTCAGCGAAGGTTGGACGCACTTTTAGCATTCGCGCTTCTCTCAACTTTCTTTAGGAACGAATGCTTATTTTAGGTGCGGAGTACCTTAGGACCGCACAATGTCCGTACGCGTCCGTGCGTATAGCATTTACAATCGCACAAAATCACACAAGCATCGCCAGGATTCGAGCCTGTGTCTGGTAGACCAGACAGAGTTAGTGTCAGTCGTCTTACTCATCGGGCTACGACTCTGAGTTAGTACCCGAGAGTCAAACGGCTTACTCCCTCGCCTGTAACGTTGCGGAGTAGGACCTCCCAATGTCCGTCCACGTCCCATGCATGCGCACACCACCATCAAGCGAAAATCAAGCAAAATTCGATTTGAGCCGTGCATTGCAGTTTCATTTAGGGAACAATCAAGGTACAACTCACGGCTCAAATTGAATGACGGACGGGGCGAAAATCGGATGTCACTGGGGGTGCAACTTGGATGTCATTTCGAGTCCCCATACGTACTCCGCACCCTAGCCATCATCCACGGATTGGAGATGCTTCCATTTTTTCTGATGTTTCGCGCGTGCTTGCATTTTATTGCGTGAGCAGTAGATGGGGCATGTCGGCAAAACATTCGCATCACTCCGAAGTGCTGCATCGGTTTGTCAACAAAGCCAGCGATATAAGAGAGCATAACGACAAAGTGTAAAGCGGTCGTGGAGAGCTGCCTTCGAGAAAGGAGAAAGCTGCCTTTGCAATGATGGCGATGTTTTTAAGGTGTCTTCAGCTCGGAGTGCGGGCCTCCACCTGCCTCTGCGCCGCCTAGACGGGTCCCAGGACTCCCTCCACCACTTGCAAGCGCTGTATACGCATACAGCCTTTGCAGGGCAGCAAAGCCGGAATCCGTTGCAAGGCGCGAGCATAAGATCGAGCCTCAAGCCAATTATGGAGAAGGTGAAGAGCTAGAATTCCTAAAGATCCACCAATGGCCCTTCAGGAGGCGAGGAGGAGGATAAACAGTCTTTACTTCAACAAAAAATAGGTAATTTCTGCACCCATGGCAATGGGAGGCCTCCTTAGTCCAGAAGTCCCTCGGCGGTCGCTGCCTGGCGGGCCTTTTCGACCACACGAAGCTGATGGTCGGGGTACGGGCGGGTTGCGTGCCTCCCCACTCCTCTGGGCTGAGCGAGAGGACGGGGTTGAGGGAAGGAGCATGGGACCACGCGCAAGTCATGTGGTTGGGACAAGCAGGGTGGAGGGGATGGCGTGGAGGCGGATGCCGTGTGGGAGTGCATTTATCTGAAGATGGCGGTACATAGTGGCTTTTTCTTTGGTGAAATTGTCGAGTGGGGGGGGGGGGGGGGGGGGGAGGCAGTGACCGAATGCGGTTTCAATTATTTTTTTGTATATTAGGCCCCCATTCATGGCCAACAACGCCGACGTGGCCTTTTCCAGTAACAGGGCATAAATGCTCTCATACAGAAAATCCTTCGGAAGGACAGAAAGTAGGAAATCGCAATGCCAAAAGTAGGTTACAAGTGAAGGAAATGGTGCGTAGAACGTTCTCAACGCGTCTGGTACACTTCGCCGTGTGTGCTGAGATCTCCATTCCACATCGCTATGGGTGATGACACACTAGGCCCTATCGGGGGCTGCGAAGACCGAGAAAGTAAGCCATGGCAGAAGGGAGTAGAGGCAGCTCTAAATGCCGCTCGTAGAAACCGCCGTCGCCAGAAATCGGCTATGGATGAAGCTGCAAAAGCAGCCCCACGAGAGCAGCATGAAAGTTCAACAGCAAGTTCAACAACAGACCATCAGAAGCGC